>NW_010311176.1:52613-71386 GCF_000700745.2 Antrostomus carolinensis | reverse complement strand
GGTGTGGGGTAATTGCCGGGCTCGTTCCATAAAATGGAGAAAATGGGGAGAAAAAGCAAATGCGATCAGCTCCACAGGGCTGATGTTACATGAAGTGTTACTAAAAAAACCCAACCCAAAATACCGACCTCCCAGACTTCAGCTGCTGCGGAGCCTGTACCCGCGGATGTATCTTCCTTTCTCTGTGGAAAATAATATAGAATAATAAAGTTTCAACATCACCTAGTGTTGCCAGCCTGTTAGGTTGTATCTCTTGAATAAATTAGTGGCAGTAAAAACACCTTCATATGTTTTTGGGAAACTCTTTGTATGATTCTCTTGAGAGCAGTGTTTGAAAGCATTTCTTGCGACGAAGCAAGATCGTTACATTAGAGCTTAGATCTTATGCCAGGAGGTAGGAAAGCTCGTGTTTAATTTACATAAGTGGTAGAATACTTTTATAATTTAAAACATTAAAAATAAAGATTATCTACAACAAACTACTGTATTAGAGAATATTGCAAATTATATAAATGAAAAAGCCTCATTTTTATTGAAGATTGCAGTACTATTAGAGGTTAATTTTTAATTTGCTTTTGAAAAGAGATTTGGTGGACATGGAGCTGAAACAGTCTTTGGTTAAACTATTCAAATTTCAAATCTGTAGGAGGAAATGGGCTTGCCATGAGTGGTACCTTGTACCACTTCGTTTTTTCCTGAAAACAATACAGGACCACAACCCATTTGTACATGTCAAAAACCCATAAGCAGGTCTTTAAAAATTATTGCCTTTTGTACTTTTCCCTTAAGGCATGGTTGTCTTTTCCTTGCCAGAATTCATGGTAACGCAATAAGGTGAAACAGAACATTTTCAACTCCTCAGCTTTTGGTATTTGTTCACACTTGCATATTCCCACATAGTAGTGGATGAGTGAAACTGTAACACTAGAATACCATGTTCTGAAATGGTGAGGTTTTTTTTTCACTTGAAGACAAAATGTGGGACCTTACTGCACTCCTACTGTGCATTCAACTTTTAATTGGGGTTTTAGATTTATAATACCTGCTTCCATGTTTAATTAGTGAGGCAGTTCTGACTTTTAAAATCTCTTTTTTTTCTTTCACAAACTATTTCAGTGTCAGGTTTAATAGACTGAGTAAAGATACTGTACAGTAATTGCCTGTAATGATCATGTAAGCTTTCAAAAGCAAATTATCAGAGAAAAGACCCCTTTGGGTGAACACTGAATTGCTGGAAGTGTACAAAAAAAGAAAAGTACTGGACAAACATAAAAGCAGGACTTTTAATGTGGATATCTGGAAATTTATAGGCCATATAAGCTGGTTAAAACTTTGGAAACAAAGATAAGAAAGTAACTCCAAATGAATTTGTAGTTACAATATCATGATTGCATTTTAATTTTAGCCAGATATGCAACTGTGGTTCAAAGACTAACCTCAAATCCAGCCTGGCAGCTTTGTAATTTTTATTTTTTTTTGGTCAATGAATGGTTTATTTGAAACGGAAAACACTGACAGTTGTTTTTAACCTGAGCCATGAACTAAATTCATCAATCTGCCATTGAGAGGAAATAAGATCATGTGAGATTACATGTTTAGTTTGATTGTGATTTAACTGAGTAATTTTTTAAGGACATGTATCCCAGACACTGGTGTTTGTCACCAGAAGCTAGTACTTTGAACTTGGGCAGTTCTATCTGTACATGTAAATGGGCATTTGAATTGTAAGTCTCCCGCAGTTACTTATGTCATTTAATACCTTCATTGTTCTATATTTTATGTTTTCTGTTGTGATTAAGAAAACCTGGTAGCCTTTGCATTAACATTGTGTACATTGCTTCCAAAGGGATTCACAGGACCTGATGGCTCACGTGGAGCCACAGGACCAAAAGGACAGAAGGTAAGAACAAAATTATGTATCAAATTATAGTTTGTTGGTTTTTTTTTTAAGCAGGGTTTTTGTTTGTCTCTATGCAACTAATGAGGTGCTGCAGCCTTTCTTACAATAGTAAACATCTATAGAATAAAGACCCATTGGGCCCTTTTCACACGGTACAAAGCAACTTCCATCCCACCATCCAGCAGTAAGGACTGGTGGCATTACACTGGTGACATTACAATTGAGCATGAGGCTCTTTCCATCTTGTTGCACTGTAGTTATGTCCTAGTAGTATGCAGTGGGAACCAGAACAGTGAAACCTGATTTCAGCAATAATCAGCCAAATGAAATAGACATCAGAAGTCAGAGTAACCAGCATGTTTGAATTACTTTTTCTGAGGGGAAAAAAGGTCTGACACTGTGTCTTTTTAATATTGAGAAAGTCTTTCAATCAAGTCTGAAACCAACATAGTGTTAATAGAAGTGAATAATACTTGCAGAATACATCCACTAAATTATACCCTCCAAAACGTGAGAGCATCTTCCCATGTGTTCTTTACAAAACTTTATGCTAATACCTCTTGAAAAAACTCAATTTTTATCTTTTAAAGGGTGAGCCAGGACTGCCAGGTGCTCGTGGACTTCCAGTAAGTAATACATTTAGTATATGAAGAGGCCTTTTAGACCTTAAGTATCAATATGAAGGATTTTTGCTATTAGATGTAGTGAAGAAAAGCCAGAAACTATTTCTGAGGTTTCAAAGAACTCATAAGATATTAAAGTATTACATTAAGGAATCTCTTTGTCTTTATATCAAAATTTGCAGCTATTACTGAAAGGCCGTGTTTGGTTTGTATGGTGTAGAAAAGAAAGGAGCGTGTGTGCGGTGTAGTCACAAGTTTTGGACACGCTGTTGTTTTCCATCTCTTTGTGAAAATGTTGTAGAGGCCGGAGAGCCCATGTTTTATTTATTTGCATAAATTAGTCTACAGTTGTTCCAGTTTCAGCTCCTTGCCATGTGTTTAAATGGGATCACTGAAGTGTAAATGCTGTATGGGACTTCCTGTGCTGTTCCATATGAAAACAAGACAACATACGAGAAAGGACAGGCAAAGAGTACTATTCCAGTTGGCATGCAGGTGGATTTAACTTCTGTCTTTGTGGACTGGAAGAAGTAAATGGTGGTTGGCATGTAGAAACTTAGGTTATATAGAAGACCAGGAAAACCTCAAGAAAAATGAGGACTGGGACAAGATGACTATCATGAAATTGTAATAGGGCTGCATATAATTAAAATTTAATTTAAAATTAGATTATTTGGATAAATTATTGGAATTAAATAGAAGTGTAATTGTATTCTGTTGTAGCACTCCTTGCTCTGAAATTCTGCGTCTTTGACTGTATCTTTGTATTTTTGACCCTGTCCCATTAACTCCCATTAAATTTATATTAAACCGTAATTTTGATATTTGGCCAAAGAGGAAATTGTAAGGTTATTTTTGAAGATGTTACATTATAGAAATGTTCAAACTGAAGATGAATCAGTCTGTGTGGACATTTGCGTTTAATTTTCATGGATGCTGTTTCTTACCTGAAAATCTGGAAAATAGGTAATACTTTTATAATGGCTGGTCAATCTGTAGACTCAATAGATGAGCTAAATTTAGTCAGATTGCTGTCAAGTAGATGGGGAAATAATTTCTAGGTTGTTTGCAATGCATTTTAAAATGTGTAGCTGGAATGAAGAGATAGCTTAACTATGTCAGATATGTTACTCAGAGGCTATGGAAAAAAGTGTACATGAAAAGAAGTGCTATGGGAGAAGAAAAAATGGTGAATTAAAACTGAATTACTGAAATACTAGGTTAAAATATTGTAGTATTTTAGCTTGTCAATGGAAATAAAAAGTGACTTGGGGAAAATACACGTGACTTTACCTCACCATTAACAGACTAATGTGAGAAGGAATAATTTAAGAGCCTTCAGAAAAAGTGGGTATATAAAATATACCTAAAGAGGGTTCATCTCAACTTAGAAGTGGAGAAGTTACTACGGGAAAGCGGCAAACTGGACCAACTTGTCAAGGTAGAATGCTGATTTCATTCAGAGCAGCACTTGTTTGATTCAGGTGTTTTGTAACCATGTTTTGAGACTGGAAAAGCAATAAATCTGATGAGATTTTGGACCATTGTTCAAAGTTTAGCAATTTTTGTTTGCCCTGAGACTTTCAGTCTTCATAAGGTGCTGATGCTTCAGTGAAGCTTAGCAGGGATTGCCTTTGGAGTTGTTCTGCCTCTGCTTAATAAGCAGCTGTACCTTGTATTTAAAGGTGAATCTGCAGGAATATTTATAATGAGGAAAAGGGAAGTCTTAGTTATTTAAAGGTAAAGAAGAGATAGACATACTTAGTCATGTTGTGTCATTACCCTTGTAATTATTAAGCTTAAGGTTAATCCTTAGACCTCACATTTTAGGAAGAAGCCTAGTGCTTGATTTTGTAGCTCCATGATTGTTAACTCGTACATACTGAATCCATATGGAAAGATAAATGCTCAAAATAAATCTCTTGGGGAAATTCCATCTATACAGGCTTTCCTTTTGATTAATGGCTTTAAGCTGTTGAAGAAATAGAGCAGTTAGTGGAAGTTTCACAAAATGGCCAACACCAGTCATCTCATCTTAGTGAGATTAAGGTTAGTGTCATGGAACCTAATTTAAAAAAACAACAACAACAAAAACCAAAACCCAAAAAAAGAGATAGAAATGGCAGGTGATATTATAGTTCCAGATAGGTGATGCAGTGAAAGCTTGATTTGTATAATCAAATACAGAAGTGTATAAAATGAATTGCAGCTAGGGAGTGTTAAGTAATAGCAAAGGAATTATGTAGGTTATACAAGCTGAAGGAGTTTACTTTCTGCTGTGTATTAAATGGTTAACGTGGAATGACTCTGACAAATGCTTGAAATTTTTCCTGCGTATGTCAAGTTTTCTAAACACAACCTTGCAGATACAATCCCAGTATGATATTCTGTGGCTTTTAACTCCACTCAGCCCAGGTGCTTTGTTATGTCAAATCTCCTGAAGATTTAAGTTTGTTTGTGATTTTATATGCCAGTGTTCCATAAACATCATTGTCACTGTTCTTCATAAAATTATCCATTCGCTTTAGTAATGCAAGACTGAGTGATCGATTTTCTTAGAGGGAGTGAGTTGTCCAAATAGGCAGAAACACATTTGTGTCTTGGACAGTTCTCATTAAAATGATTCAGAGCAATGCTGATGGAAAACATAAACAAGAACAGCTTGGTGTCCTTTCTGATTACCAAAAAGTGCTGTTTTAATGGATTTAGACCTTGGGGAAGCAGTGGCAAAAAAAAAATTAAAATCTCTTTTATTATAAATTTAAATGCACTGTTAGAAGGAAATGATTCTAGCATAGATGTGTTTATGATGGTACTTGATAATTAGCTAAACCCAAAGACTTTAATGTTTGTAAAATGTGTAAGTAAATGCTACTGCAAGGCAACTTAATTTAATTTTTCTCCTGATATTGATTACCTAGTAATAAAATTTACATTTAATGATCATTAAACAGGGTTTCAAAATGATTTTGCAGAGTCAAACATCAGGTTTTTTGTACCTTTTTTATCCTAAATATTCTGTTCTTGGCAAACAGCTCGGTGTGGATCCCCACCCACATTTCTAACCTTTTTTCACATTTCACAGGGCAAGGGGCTTCTTGGACCACCTGTAAGTATTACTTTTACAATTCTTAAATATATTGTTTAATGAATCTGTTTAAATATTAATACTTAATTGATATTTAATGTATTATTAATATTTAATTAATCTGTTTAGACAATAAATATTAAATCAGCTGTTATACTGTAATGAAAAGTAATTCAGTGAAAAAAGAGACTGTTTTAATCCTAATATTCTACATCTGCTACGTATGCTTTCTTCAACTACTGCTGAGGTTGCTTAAATCTGTGGTATATGGGGCAAGAATACTGGTGTCTGAAGGCACAGTTTGTTGTTTGAGAGAATTACATGTTCTCACTCGTTGGATGGTTGTTATAGAGGTATTGTGTGGTCTAAAAATGCTATTTCATTTGGTTGTTATAGGGTCCAGCTGGTGCAGCAGGACTTCCTGGGGAAGTAGGTCGTGCTGGTCCACCTGTAAGTACTGCTACCATGTTTGCTAAAAATGTAGGTTTATTCAATTGCTAGAAGGTACTTCTAGAAAAAATGAATAAATACTGTGCCACCTAAACACTACTTGGGTTATCCAGCACATATTTTTTTCCTCTGCAGTGATCACTGGTAGAGGAAGGATTGTGTTTGAAGCTCATCAGAAATAAGGAACAATAGCACTAAGTCAGGGCCACCCGTTAGATTAGAACTGAATGTTTCATATAGTGTTCCAAACTCCACTTCTCCTCTTACTCGAGGAGAGCTAAAATCAAAAAGCAAAGCTGCCAGAAGTACAGGAAAGGTAAAACTTAACATTACATGCAAAACTTTAGCTTTACTCCTGTCTTCTCACCTATACATTGTTGTACATGACCACATACTATTTCTGTTTTCCATTTGCATATCACTGAACGTGGCAATTCAGTATTTCTTCTTCATCTCATTTGAAGTGTGACTTCATTTACTGACCTTACTGATAAACCCTGCATTCAGTTTCAGCACAGCTTCAGTCGTATTTTGACTCCTGAAACCAGTTGTTAATTTGCTTGAAGTCTGAAATAGCATCAGGTTTTTGTTTAATTAAGCTTACTTTTTCGTGCATACCTCTCCCTGTGTGTTGCACTCAGTCGTATAAATGAATAATAATAAAAAAAACAAACACCCTGCTAATTTGTTTCAGCAGATGATCCATCTAGCTCACTGTCTTGTCTGTAGAAAGTGCAATAATGGATACCTAGGGAAGTATGTATGCTATTTGTGAGATCACATTTTTCTGTCATGCTGTCCCACGTTCTGGCAGTTGGCAGTTCAGAGACTGCCTGAATCAGAAATTGCATCTGTGCTGCCTTTTTCAAAAGCTATATATGAGCTTATTCTCCATTAATGTAGTCAGTCCTTTTTTGGATCCATTTATATCATGGGCCTCCACAACACATTGTGATAATGAGTCCCACAATGTAATTATACATTGTGTCTAAAAGAAATATTCCTTTTTTAGTGTTTTTAAACCTAGATCTCATGCATTGTGAGAATTGGTGAATATTTTTTCTGTATTCATCTTGTTAATTTCATTTATAATTTAACAGGGTATCAAAGATAATATTGAAATGACAGTATTAAGTTAAAAGGTGGTCCCTGTCAGAATATTAGATTTATTTTAGTTAAAAGCATTCAGAAAAATAATTTGCAGAGGTTCTGTGTAGTCTTTACTTCTGAAAGAACTGGACATCAAAACTTCACAAACAGGAGAAGATTTGAACTTGGTAAATTCATCTTGGGCTTTGAAAAAGGGAATTTTTTTCCTCTCTGCTTTGGGCATTTTTGCCAGTTACTAGAATTAATTTAATTTGACACTTAAGTAGCAGTTATGAGATAGATGATCTTGTCAGATGTTTCAGCTTTCTGAAGCAGCTGAAAATTATTTGGGTTTTTGTCACTCCTATTCCACAACATGGCTCCTGTTTTACTAAAAAAAATGTTTTTCTCATTCTACTGTGGGAGCCTTGTTGTGGGCTTAGGCTTTAACTGGCTGCCTAGCCTGTCCTGCTGTAGCTTCTTAATTTCTCACTGTTGCTGTGTGGTATGGATATGTAACTGCTGGTTTTCATTATTACTGCGAATTGACAAAATGACTTTACCCTTTTTTAGGGAGATCCAGGAAAAAGAGGCCCACCGGGGCCACCAGGACCACCAGGTCCTCCCGTAAGTAATTGCATTTAATGCGTGCTTATGTCTAATTGTGTATTGTTGCTGCTGCTTGAACAAAACTCAAGTCCTACAGCTGAGTCCTACAGCTGAGTCCTGACTTTAGGATTTCAGCAGGCTATATTAATTCATAATGTCTAGAGGTTTTTGTTCAAAGCTTGAGATGCAACTAATTTAATCATATCAACATTTGATCTTTCATTTAGAAAGCAAGTTTCTAGTCTTTAAGGTTATAAAAGATAGTTTGAAATACAAACTGTGTAACTTCTGTCATGACATCTTCCCATTTCTGCAAATGACAGTCTTAAACTGTCACTTTTACAGGTTTTAAACTTCCCCGTGCATTCTAGTATTACTGTAAATGTAGTCTTTGCTGTGTCTCACTGGTTGTACTTCAGCAGAGGTAGACTTTTCTCTGTTAGGAGGGGAACTTTTTAATATTTGCCTCATGAGCCAGAAATACATCCTTCCAAGTGGGTTAAGTTCTAATATCTTTCTTGCAACTAAGCCTGCTGCCTGCAAGGGACATAAGAAAGCTTTACATCACTGCTTTGCCTATCTAAGGGAAAGGTTATGTTCCTTGAGCCACAGGGAAGAAGGGATGTGTTATGCATTTGTCTTGCAGCCATTTACCTGCCCAGAGAGATAAAATGGAGCGTTTGCAAACATATTGGAGGCTGGGTGCTGTGAAATGCAAACTGCTGGGAAACATGTCATACTAATGTCTTAGTAAAAGCTGTGCTGTTCCTCTGCTGGACAGAACCTAAATCCATATGCTTGCTTTATGCCATGTTTCTCGTTTTCATGAAAGTTGTCAGAGAATTGGCAGAGGCACTGTAAAAAGTGTGAATGGTAAACTGGAGAAGAGGATTTAGGAAAGAAGTAAAAATAAATTGTCAATAATGGCGTATGCTGCTTCTATCCCTTGGCAGTTTTGTCCTTTTTAGATTTCTAAAGTGTCACAATCCCACTTCAGCTGATGACATTATGGACCCAAACATACCCTCAGCTTTCTTTAAATCCTTCTGTAGAAAAGGAGACCAGCTTAAACCCTCCTGTGCTTCTCTCTGAAACAGCATGCTCCATGTCACTGGGCTTTAAAGAATGCTTTGAAATGCTGCTTTGAAATGATATTTCTCCCTGTTGTGCCTCATAAGCCTCCTGTTAGCTTCCATCAAGTATTTGATTTAATATGAAGAATGGCCTTCCCCCCACTGAGTACATCTCACTGTACAATGGTCTCTAGTTTATTGCAATACCATTAACTGCCAGACATCTCCCTCATCTACCAATACTTGTATTGTAGGAAGATTATTTTTTCTGTAAAGATCTGAATCTTCTGCTGAATGGTAGGAAGTTTGAAAAGTAAAAGTTATCCTTATCACAGAAATTGTCTTGGGTTCTGTTGGAAATTCATGGGGTTTGGCTATATTTGCTCTGTATTTAATAGAAAATATGTTGTAGGTAGCTTATTTTATTTTTCAGGAAAAGTTGATGTAAGTTAGAGGACAGGATTTTGCAGGCACTGACAATCCTACAATAAAATGCTGTGGTTTAGGTGCTTTTCCCGTTGGAGATCCTTTGGTTGATTATACTTCTGATTCCAGCTTTAGACAGTAGTATTTTCTGTTTTGTCTAATGATTGTGTTGTCTAATGAGTCAGGTCTGGTTATTTCTCTTTTACTGACTTTGATTAATTTCATTTAATTTAGGGAACAATTGGCCTGCAGGATGGTGATCCACTGGTAAGATAGTTGTCCATGGTTTATTTTTTTTTGTTTTTTTTAAAATAATCTTGGACAACTTTATTCAACCTGTGTGGTGGTAACTATGTGGATGCTTTTCCAGTGTCCCAATGCTTGTCCACCTGGCCGCCCAGGACATGCTGGATTAATGGGAATGAAGGTAAGAGAATCTGTTTGTTCAGGCATTCCTTACAGAGATACTGTCACTAGACAGTCAGGGTCATTGCTGTCTTTACAGAAAGGCAGTTCACTGTTAATTTCAAAAAACTTTGCATCAGTGTGGATGTTGAGGGTTATTTCAACTCTTGACTGCCAAAATAACCTCTTGTTGAAATCTCTTGCTGCTGCAATAATCTTCGGGGTAAAAATTATGTGTGGTCCTGAAAGGATTAGAGTATGTGAAGAATTTCTTCATTCACTTTCTGGACCATTTTTAGTCTGACTCCAGAAACTCTAAATATTCCCCCAAATCCTTAGTCTTTTTTCCTTCTTTCTGTCTTCCTGGGCGACCTTTTAACATACTAAATTGAAATGAACACCTTTTGAGTCCGATTTTATCTAAGTTTTTATATATATATATATATATATCTTTTTTTTTTTGGTTTCTAGGAATGCTGTTGGCTGAGGAAATTTGTTGTGGGGTAACATAAGAAGAAATACTAACCTGTCTAGAAATACAGCCTTGTTAGATCCAGGAGCAGGTCTTTTTGAACATGGTACTTAATATGTGGTGTTAACTAGATAGGTGAGGAAGCATTAGTGAATGGGAATTGCAGAGGGAACAGCAGGATAGTTCTGATGAGTCTGTCTGTTTCACAAAAATCAGTATTTAAATTTTTAATACTCTGTCTCTTTTTTAAAATATTTATTTTAGGGACAGAAAGGTTCAAAAGGAGAGTCTGGTGAACCAGGAAAACAAGGTTATAAGGTAAAAGAAAAAAAAAAAAAAAGAAAGAGGAAAAACTACTTTTGCTTTTAGCAAGTTAAGAGTAGTTTAGCCTCTTCTTCAAAAATAGTATTATATTTTGTTAGGGCTGTTAATTATTTTAGCAGAATGCATGAAGAGATGCTACATATCGTGCTCCAGAGTAGCTAAAGGCATATCTCTCTTCTTCATTCACATATACTCTGTATTTATTATGATGCAGAAATCATACTCCTCTTGCTTTTTATTTTATAATTTAATTTAATTATTATAGAACTCATGGTAAAAATTGAAGTAAAATTTATTAACTGGAAAATTTCCAAACATTTAAATTCAGAAGAATTCTGTGGATTTACCACGTAAATTAAGCTGTGATACAGATGAGTAGTAACAGGAAGAATCAGAGGGAAAAATGTATTTGAGGGGGAAGGACACAGTCTAAGTTCATAGGCAAGGAAGAATTATAACTATAGTAAAGAGGCCAAGTCTGATTCAGCTTGAATACTGAAATATGAACTCTTTTAAGGTGTTTCATTTGAATTAACCTTGTTTCATATTGAAATATTTGTAAAAAAAAGTTGAGAAGATTTGCTCTGCCTTGCTTTGTGCTTCAATGCTGGAGGGGAAAAATCAGAGAAAAGTTTTTTAAAAAACCTCTGCTCTCTATTCCTAAGCATATTGAAAAGAACATTGGTTTACTAGAAACAGCTCACCTATTTTTTTTCCTGGATGTTGAGCAATTGTCTTATGCTCCCAAATTCCTTTTTGCAAATTAAGCTAGCATTAAGTACAGTTGTTCCATTAGTGGGCACTGTCATTGTAGGAGAGAGGTTATCATCTAATCAAGTAGAGGTTTGACCAGATAAGGCATTTTACCATTTTAATTTTCAAAAAATTTTGAAGTGCAATGTAGTGTTGTGATGCAGAGCTACTATCATATCTAGTCCATTCACACATATGAGTATACCTGTATGACACTTTTAGTCTAAAAGAACAAGAAAGCCTAAAGAGATTAATGTCAAGGAAAAAATGAATGACAGACTAAGAGTAAAATATCATTATTCTTCTTTATACTGGGGTTACTTTGAAATTACCCTTTTGACTAATAGTTGAATGGAATGTGAACCTAAATGAGTATCCGTCTGTTCTGAGGAAGTAGTGTGGCTTAATTTGGATTTCCTTCAATCAGGACACGGTGACAGAAAACAGTAAGTAGTAAATGTACCTCCTATGATGGGAGAGCAATATGCATGGTATGGATTAGCTACAGATGTATTCCTTCTCTTTCCCAGGGTGAAGAAGGGGACCAAGGACCCAGTGGTGAAGTGGGAGCTCAAGGCCCTCCAGTAAAGTATTTCCTCTTAAATAGTGTTACTCATTTGCTTTGTTATGTCATGTCTTTTTTTCTTCTTATTGGAAGAAAACAGATATAATAAAATCTCCACACACCTTTCTCTTTATTCTGCCATATTGTCTATGAGTGAAAATAGAATTATTTAAGTCCCTCCAAAAATCTACTTTATCGCTTGGCATGAAACTCTAAATAGTTCTAGGGAAAGGCTTATTTTAAAAAGTAATCCACGTCCTAAATTATGTGTTGTACTTAGACTGTGCAGGTAGGTTTTTTTTTTCCCTTAGCCTTCCCATAATTTTGATGACTCTGACTTTGTCCTTGCAGAGCTAGTGTTTGTTTAAAACAAGGTTAACTGTGAAATTCAGGCTTAGCTAAGACTTGAGGGTGAAGTAGCAACCAATGAAGAACAGATTTTTTTAATATTTTTTTTCTTAGTTTTCTTTTTTTGTCTTGTTGCATGCAAAAGAAGCATTCTTCAATCAAACCTATGATTTTCCTGCTTCACTTCCTTGTTCTGGCCCATACCTGCTTAGCCTGTTTCCTTGTGAGGAGCTCTTCTTATGGTTACCACAGCTGAACAGGCAGCACGGAAAAGAATAAAGGGGTCATTCTGAGGAAGAGAAATAGGCATAGGCCTCAGGCATAACACATTTAATTTCTATAGTTTATTTTCTGATGGGATCTTAAGCTTTTTCCTAGGTACAAACCTATTTCTTTAATGTCATTTGTGTCCAGATGTGATATTATACAGCAGCTTACCTTGATGCACATGACATCCAAATCCTAAATTACAGAATTCTCTGTAAACATAAGATAACATAAACCTCTGGATCAGGACTAGACAAAGATAAAGAAAGAACAGAGACTAAGTAAAAGAAAAGGTGTCATCCTTATGTTTCATGCTGAAAAAAGTATCCCTGGTGCAGAGAAAGTACTTGTGTAAGATGCAGCTTCTGCTGTCCGAAGAGCCCATGGGACAAACTAATTTAACTCAGTTTGGTAAAGTTCTTTTTATCACTAACACAGTAGAATTAAAAAACAATTAGAGATTGACTTTCCTACTCCTTTCCTGGCCTTTTTTTTTTAATGCATTACTCGTATCACTTCACTGTTTCACCAGTTGATGACCTTACTAACAAGCTTTAAAATAATTGTTTCTTATTAAAATGTAGGAATTATAATATGCAGAAAGTGATATCAGAAAGACAACCTATGGAAAAGAGGATGGCCAAGGCTTTAGAGGGACAGATGGAGAGGCTGTACAGTCTGTTGTATTTTTTTGCATGTTACATAAATGAATGTAAGGCTCAGATCCATAGAAGGGATTAGGCATCCAGTCTTTACAGCAGCACCTGCAATCCAACACTTTTATGCAGTGCATTGACAAGAAGACTTGCATAAGATAGTCACCTCTGGGAGAGGTGTTGCTTTTGATGGAAAGTAGTGGGTACTGCAGTGTGCCTACTTCCATCTCTGATTTTGGAACAAGGATTAGGCTGGGTCTCTCCGTTGTTGGGCTGCTGTAGTCACTATTGCATTATCATGCTTTTTCTCACATTTTAGGCTGACAAAGCTTTAAATGTTCTGTGCAAGATTCCATCTGAGCAAGTGAAAGGGGTACCCATCTAGAGTCTAGTCAAGGAGTAGGTTTGCCTATGTTGCATTGAAAAGCCTGTAGCTGTTTCATTACCACAGTTGAAATGCATTCTTGTTGCAGGACAGCAGGGTTTGATCTCTCTGCAGAGAGGAGACATGTAGTTTCAGTCTCTCAGGAAGAGGAAAAAATTATCTGTCCCATATTTCCCATGAGACTGTATTTTGAAAGAAGGTGATGATAGTTATGGTACATCCTGCTGCACAAGGATGTCTGCTCAGTCCAGCCTCTCAGGTGTGGCAGTCACATGAACTTAGCACTTTCATTCTCAAAAACCTTGCCCAATTTTTTGTACCTCTGGAGTTCTCTCAGGTCTGATGGTACCTTTCTTCTGCACCTGTCCTGTACCCCACCTAAGAGACCTTATCACTTTTGCAAATCTGGCTTTCACGTGTTCCACTCACACCGGCTGCACAGGGAGAAGGCTTCAACTTTGTGGTAATCAAGAAGAGAAATCGGTGGATTTTTTCAGTCCTTAAGGCATATTTGTGGTTGTACCATTCAACCTGATAGTTTTGTTATTCTTTTAAAAAGCCTTAAATAACTAAAATATCAAATTACAATATAAATTAAACATTCTAATGCAGAAGTAGCTGAATTTCTCCTTTTATACTAAGAAAATAGTAAAATAAGCATAAAGAAAGCATGTAGAACTCTCAACTCTTCTGCCTGAAAACTAGGACAGTTCTGATGAAAACATTTAAGCATAATTTGAATATACTTTTCATTTTCAGGGCATCCTAGGTATCAGAGGTATAACTGGTATAATGGGACCTAAAGGTAACAAAGTGAGTATCTACCTTTCTTTCCATAAAATGAAAAAAAAAAAAGTAAACACCTGAATGTTTTTAAAGCTTATTTAAATTTCTCCCTTTCCCCCCTGCATTTTCTTTCTCCTGCTAGCTGTATTTCCATAGTTACTGTACTTCTGATTAGAAGGAAAGGCAGCTTGGTCCTTCTGATTAATGAAGTACATGTATTCTTCACACCTTTCCCTCTGACCCTTGGGTTTATAGTCGTTTGGCATATATGCAAGTAGGTAGTTAGCAGGGTAGCAAGTTACAGCAGTTATAAACTGTAGCATATTTTATTTAGAGCTAAAATTTATTAAGTAGTCCATCCTGTGATTTGCATCTTCCTGAAACCTTTTGCTTCCACTGTCCCAGTTTTTGTCAGGATTTTTTATTGAGAATTGGTTCTTTTTCCATTCTTTCTGTCTCTTTCATGTTTTGTATCTTAAATTGCTGCCAGTGGGATTCATATTTATATGGACTCTGACTTCCTGGGTAATTTTCCTGCTGTTCATCAAACTGTTTCTAACTATTATTTCAAAACTGGCTGTTACATTTCTTTCTGGAAGGAGTAGAATGTAGCAATCATGCCATTGTCTCCTTCTCCAGAAACGAAATCACAGAAACCTTATTCTGTGATCGTCTATGTTCAGAAACATCAAACTTGTCCTGATAATGAATCTTCTCATGAACGATCCTTCCTAACCTCTCAGACACATTTGCTAACCTATTACTATCTTACTTTGCTTTTTTGTCTTTCTTTGTATCTTCTAATTCTTTATAGTTATTTGCCTACATTTTTGTGCCGTTTTGTCTGTTTGAAATATTTACTACGTCTGTTTGACAAAGAAGTTCCTTATTCTCTGTAAACCTTTTTGAAAACATTTGTTTTTCCCTCTCCATTTGAAATTGCTTGCAGGGTAGCAATTGCATTGTTTCCTTGAAATATGATCAAAATAGCTGCCCTGCACTTGTTGATTTCTGTTCACATTTTGATGCTATTCTATTATGTGGTGAAGGATATAGTATTATTAAGGAAGACACAGGCATTTTCTGAAGTAGCATGAAAAGGTCTACCTCCATGCTGTCCAATATGACTTTTTTAGAGAATGAACTGGATGTCATTTTTTGAATGACATTTTTCTATAGTTAAAAAATATTAGCTTTCATAACTCCACAAAAAACCTAAGAAATTTCTGTATTTTGTTGTGAGTGTTTTTTTTTGTTTTTGTTTTTTAAATTAAAGCTATTAAAAAAACCCTCAGCTGTAGAGAATCTGCAGCTCCCAGCGAACCAGGAGGGAGTGTAAGTCTTTTTGTTTTTTAAATTAAAGCTATTAAAAAACCCCTCAGCTGTAGAGAATCTGCAACTCCCAGCAAACCAGGAGAGAGCGTGTTAGTGTTCCAGCACTTCATTTTAATATCTTGTGGTATCTGCTTGTTTTGTAGGGAGCTCGTGGGCTTGATGGTGAGCCTGGTCCCCAAGGTCTTCCTGGTGCACCTGTAAGTAGAGTGTGTGTTAGCCACATACTTCCCAGGGTCTACCCAGTTAGATACTAAGTCCTGAAACTTTGTGGCTGTAAATCAGAAAAGCCTCCAATTAATCCAATTCCATTGATTCCACACAAGTGAATAAATGATATGACAGTGCTATCAAGTCCAGAATCTCTTACTGTCCCCAAGGAATTATGGGATAGTTGAACACATTATTATGTGTTATTATGTGTTATTGTTACCTCTTCTTTCTGAGTGCTACTGTGCATTAGGGTGGCTTGGAATTTTTCAGGTTTTAACCTGGAAAATATTAATTTATTAGAACAAAAACTGTACAGGGCAGGTAGCTGTCAGCTGCAGTTTTAAGAATCTGCATTTTTAAATATAGTATGAGTTTAAGATGTCTGCTTTAACCAAGTGTGAATTGTACTGTTGTGGATTTACTGGAGGTTTTAGCTAATAAATACCAGTAAGTTTATTCTGGTTTTATAGCTAAATTTTATATTATAAAGCTTATATTTAGTGTTTTTTTTCCTTTTGCCTTGTAGGGGGATCAAGGACAGAGAGGTCCACTGGGAGAGACAGGTCCAAAGGGAGAAAGGGTGAGCACAGACAAATTTCAGCTCATGTTGACTTGCAAACATTGGCTGCTTATAGCATATAAACTTACAGCATAATTGTTACTCTCAAAATAATGCATATCTGAATGAGTATGTGTTGACATTCTTTGCATCTGTCAATGTGCTTATTTTCATTTTTTAAAATTATTGTTATTATTCTTAGGGCCCTCAAGGTACAAGAGGAATAAATGGTCTCCCTGGGCCTAAAGGAGAGTCTGTATGTATATTTAATTTCTTCATTTGCTTTATTTCATGCAAATTAGTATGTCAGAGTGCTTCAGTGAAATCTCTCCAGCAACACATTAATTTTTTTTTATTATTTTTTTTTTCTTTTAAGGGCTTACCAGGAGTTGATGGCCGGGAAGGGATCCCTGGGATGCCTGGAGCAAAAGTAAGGCACAGTTGGCATGTATCTGAGCTTTGGTAGTGCCCTAGATTTGTTCACTCATTTGTTGCTTTTTATTGTGCTACTGCCTGTGGCTCTATGCACATTATTAGGCTAATGGAATGAACTTCCCAGCCTACAGATGAAAAAGTACTCCAGCTCTGTGGTCCAGAAATAAAATTTTCCCTTTTGTTTGATTTGCATAAAGTACAACTTAAAATGTTTTTCAGGGTGAACCAGGAAAACCCGGAGCTCCAGGTGATGCAGGGCTTCAGGGACTGCCAGTAAGTATCTGGTACTTGTACCTTTGAAAGTTAAGCTCAGTTCAAACCACAGAAAGGCCGTATATAGGTTAGTTTGATGCTGATGTTGGAGTAATTTAAGTGAAAACCTAAGGAAAAGGTCCAGGAAGAGTATGTGTAATCCAAGGGGAAATTCTGCTATATGTATCCAAAACTTTTGCACAAAAGCCTAAATCTCCTCATTGTTCTGTAGTGAGGAACTTGGTCTTACAAAATGTTTGTGGCCAGTATGCAGTTCTTTTAGGGTTTCTCATATCTGAGACTCTGTGGATATTATGGTATGACCCTGCAATTAGAGCTGGTCTCAGTTTTTTGACTAGGGCCAAACCTATTCTCAGGATGAGCTGGAAGAGCTGACCTGTTAGTCTAACATACCTTAGATGAACAGTCATCTCCTTTTGGTATTCTGCTGGCTCAGAACATCTGGAATGCATCACACTCATAATTCTTTTGGCAGGGGGAGGGAAGGGCAGAGTTTTCTAGTGTATCCCCTGTGGTGAAGTTCTAGGGAATCAGCAGTGCTTTATGAACTCTTAAAGGTAATCCTCACACGTTAACTGGATAAGTTTGAAAACTGTGCCAGTTGTCAAAAGCTAAATAGAAACTTCTTTGAAACACTATGCTATGGGAATAATTGCTGTGAGGATATAGTGAAGGAGCTGTATTAAAACAGAACTGGAAAGAAATATGTGAGCTCTTAAGCTTGGTAGAAAATTTGCTAATAGCATACTTGCTAGGAGCTGTTGTACAGAAGTGAGGAGGAGATGGAATGTGTACAAAAAGTTAAACTCTCTATCTCTAGTCCCAGAATACTGTGACTGAGAATCTATTTCTAGTCTAAGCCAGAAAAAACCACAACTTTTCACTTTTCCATGCTCCTTTTGACAATTTATTAAGTAGGAATAACGCTCCTTATCTGTTACTTTGGAAATAGAAAGAGTTCAAGCGTGGTCCGTTATTGGGTAAAAGTACTTCAATATCAAGTAGAGGGAGTAGGAACAAGAGAGAGATGCTTTTTAACACCATTTCCAATCCCCTTAACGACTGTGATAGTTTCACTGGGCTAGACCTTGGCTAGCAGCCAACGCAGCCATTCACCCACTTCCCCCCCACACCCAGGGGACAGTAGAGAGGACTGGGGGGGCAAGGATAAGGAGACTTGTAGGCTGAGATAAGAACAATTTAATAATACCAATATTAAAATAGTAGTGATAGTGATAACAGTAACAAAATATACAAGCTACTGACACACAGTGCAACTGCTCACCACCCGCCGACCAAGCCCGGCCCGATCCCAGAGGAGCGACAATCCCGAACCAAAACTGCAATCCTGGAAGAGTGACAGCCTGAGCGAAAGCCAGAGGGAGCTGAAAGAGGAAGAGACCCTCACTACTATACTGGACATGACATGATATGATATGGAATACCCCATTGGCATATCCAAATGTCAATTTAGCTTATTAATTTAAATATTCCTCACCCCCTTAGATCTTGTGCTTGTACAGAACACAAAGTCCTTCACTTCCAGCAACAAAAAATGCAAACACTGGTAAGTTATCAGTGTTTCTCTCATAACAAATCCCAGGCTGAAAGCAAAATGCAGCACTATTCTAGCTACTGAAAAGAAACCCGGCTCTGTTCTAGCTAAAAAACAGGACAACAACAAATAACCACTGTTAATGTTATTTCTTTCAGGGTTTACCAGGCTCTCCAGGTGTGAAAGG
>NW_010311176.1:22424-52598 GCF_000700745.2 Antrostomus carolinensis | reverse complement strand
CCTGGACTGAAGGTAAATCATCTTGCATATTGACTTTCTTGTAATACTGTATTAGCGCTGATCAAGTTCTAAAATATTATTAAATAATACCTAAAAAAGGCCATTTGTTTTTTTAATTTGTGGTAGTCATTGCTAGAGGAGGCATGTGACATGGGTACCTCACTACAGTTTAAAATGAAGGATCTCATAATAAGAATAACATTTATAGCTGTGCTAAATTGAGATTACATCTCTGTTTACACAGCAACAAATCGTAGCATCAATTCAAATTAAGTTTAAAAAAGTAGTGTATGATTGAGACTGTGGAACGTTTCAGACAATAATGTTTTGAGTTTAGTTGTAAGTAACTGAAAAAGAAAACAAGATTGAGATTTGAATTTCTTCTGAAATTACATGGAATAATATCCTTCTGTGATCTGAGAGCAGCAATTAAGTCTTTTTGGGATTTTTCAGTATGTAAACAATAGAAGAACTGAAATCTGACTTTTTGAAAAATTAGATAGAAGAAATTAGGTGAAAATTAAACAAAAACCAAAATAAAGGTGGAAGTTAAAAAATGAATACAGGCTGATTTTTTTTTTTATTACTATTTTTTTAGACCTTATTGATTTCCTTAGTTTTTATTTTAAAATGGAACAGTAAACCCTTGGCTTGGCTGATATTTTTCATCTTTTGTCCAACAGGGTAATAGAGGTCCCCCTGGGGCACCAGGTTTGATGGGAAATTCTGGTAAACCGGTAAGATCATTAATCTTACTCAAAAGATCCAGAAAAATGAAAAGTTTTGCATTGTGCAAAAAAATCACTTTTCAAATTTGTTGTGTTCTTCCTATCCCCAAAACAGGGTGAGCGGGGGCCAGAGGGAGAAGCAGGTCCAACAGGACCCCGGGGACCACCAGTAAGTAGTGAACAAATTTCTAACTGAGCGTATGTAATATTGCAGTGTCTCAAGTTACGGTTACTGAAGGTAACCACGAGGTGAAAATGTTATTCAGCACAAGTGCCAATTTTTAAGGTAAATACAAGGTGTTCTTTAACCCCCTTCTGCACCAGGTGGATATGCATCATCATATAGAGAAATCCAGAAGCAAATGTCCTATGACTGTTCCTGGCTTTGGTGATAAATTAAATGTAAAACCTTCATTGATGTTCTTCTGGCCTTTGTTTTTAAATATGCCGGGTAAAAGCCCAAACAGAGGGAATGTGGATGGTTTGTGACAAAAAGCTGGAACCAAACTCCTGTTCTTCCACTGCAACTCCACCACTGTCGTTGAAAAGCTCAAAGTCACTAGCTATCAGTAGGTCACTTGCTCTTTAACTGTTTCAGCCTCTGAAAAGAACCTTGTGCTGTATATTGTAAAGCTCAGCTGTATATTGCAAGCTTTTGAACTTTGGACTAAGTATTCAGAACATGAATTTTTTTGGCTAGGACTTATTTCTAATGTGTGCAATGTGAACAGTGAGGCAGGGTATGGAGGAAAGGTAGCTGTTTGGCCTGCCTAGTAAAGAAAGTGGCTGGAGACTGTCTTCCACCCCCTTGGTCAGCTGGCCTGGTGTGGTTTGTCTTCATGCTGCTAAACTCCCTTAACACCTCCTTGTGTCCAAGAGCAAGCTGGCTGCAATCAACTCACGTATGGGGAACAGTCTCTTGACTGTGTTCCCAAAACTATTCTTGGGCTTATCTAGGAAAGTCCAGTTTGCTGGAGACAAAAGCATGCTAACCATTTATCATGGATGATGGTGGGATGCTGGTTGGGCCTGTGCCTTGGCTCTTTCTGGTTGGTATTATGAATTTAGCTATAGTGATGTGAAGTACAGCATTTATCTCTACTTGGAAACACTGATGCTGCAGTTTTTTTCACTGGAGATTTTCCTTAACACTAGAAAGATTTGGAAGACTGGAGAAATCATTGCTGGCCAGGAAATGAATGTGCTAAGGAAAATGAACTAATGACATTTGCTAAGGCTCGGTGTTGAAGACAAAAGACAACTGTTCCTGAAGCATGCTTAGGGTGCTAGAGAGTCTGCTGGGTGCAGATTTCTGATTTCCTCTCCAGTGGGCCTGGCATGGAGTGAAGTTGCATAAGGCTGATCTAATTTCCCTTTGCTGTTAGTCCTTCTGTGAGGGATGAGAGGGTCAGTGATTTGAAGAAAATTTTCATAAACCAAAATTCAGTCCGATGACATTGACAGGGCTCCAGGGCCTGCAACCAATTGCTTTTGCAAGCTTCTCTCTTGCCACTGATACCCTAGGGATACTTTCCTGGAATTTTCTGAGCTTCTGCTATCATACAGTGACGTAACATGCATGTTTTACTCGTGCAGTTGTAGAGTTATCCTCATCCAGGGCTTAGAGAGTTACTGATAGGGATATATTTGTACGGGTATTTCATGGGTCAGGAATATCTTCTCTGAATTAACTCTTAAACATACAGCAGCAGTGAGCCAAGTAACAGATTTTGTTTTCTTCTGTTGTCTTCCATGGTTTGTGCTGTTATGTGCTAGATGCATTAATACACGAGGTCACATTTATTTAGCACTCTTTGTATGAGTGCTGTGTCCACAGCTGCCTATGGATGATATAAAAAGGGGATTATATAAGCATATACTTATTAGGATGGAATACAGATATCTTCAGCCTCCCATATACCTACCCTGCAAACATTTATTTTTGTTGTTTGCCTTTAAAAGTGTTGGGTACACTAGAAAAAGTTTTCAGCCCTATTCTTCCTGATATTTTGTATACTTGTAACAGGAATAAGAATTATAATTGAACCAGACCAAAGTAATTGCCCATTCTGATAATGCACTGTAATCTGCTAAACTATGCTTTTAATCCTTTCAATGTGAACATGAATTTACCAAATCAGCAGTCCATAGAACAGGAGTTGACACGCAAGGTTAATTATTAGTAACCTCGTAGTCGGATAGAAATACTTAATGCAGATTAAATACAATAATTTTTCTGTTTGTCACTCTAGAGACCAGCAAGACATCTGGTATCTTGCCTTTATTTTCTCTGTCTTTAGAAAATGCATTCATTTTGAAAACATGTGAGTGTTAGAGGAAAAGCATAAAAAGAAAATAAACTTTTGGTCAATATAAAGTGGAGAAAGGAAGTAACTTTTTGATAATAAAGTAAGTTTGCATGTAGAACACTTAACAGTAAGCTACTTCTTCTCTATAGTTCCTTTAAAGCTATAAAGAGCCTTGAATAATAACTATATTTAGCTTCTTTCTGCTCAAGACTACAGAGAGCAAATGACTGGAATGGCTTTCTGGGTTTTTTTTAGCAACACTTGAAAAAAATATTACTTCTACACAGAAAACTGGAATGATCAGGATTTTTGTTCAGGAAGGACACAGGGTTGGGTTATTGAACCTGAGTGAGCTTTGGTCCAAGTTGAGTTTGTATTTATTTTCAGGGCAGAATAAAGAGTGTTTTCTTTCTTCTGCAGCATGCACATGTAGTAGATATATTTGAGCCTCAGCTTTTAGGACTCAGCTTTTACGTTTACCTTTCCAGGAAAAAAAAAAAAAGAATCTCCTGGTTAAACAGTTCTACATACCATGATTGTCAGTCTTCTAAAACTAGAAATTTTGAAAATAAGTTGAGAAAAACTTTTTAAATTGCTCTGAAGAGAGTTTTTCTTGTGAATGTTTTTGTATTTTTTTTTTTAATTTTCTTGTAACTTTAACATTTGATAGTTTTTGACCTAAATTTTGTAACCAAACACTTTCAAAGCCTGAGGATTTTATGGTTATTATTCTGGTATTTTTCTTGTCCTTTTCCTTCCTATTTCAAATTACCCTCTTTAGCACTCACCTCAGTTCTTTTCTTTCTCCTTTAGCCTTTGTTCCATTTCACTTTTGGTAACAGAAAACTCAGGCAGAAGTCAAGAGAGGCAGGGCTTCTTCCTTGGAGTTGGAAAAAATCTTGACATTTTGCAGGATATGGAGAACTTCAGTCCTTTAATCATAGAATCATAGAATCATAGAATGGTTTGGGTTGGAAGGGACCTTAAAGACCATCTAGATCCAACCCCCCTGCCATTAGCAGTGACACCTTCCACTAGACCAGGTTGCTCAGAGCCTCATCCAGCCTGGCCTTAAACACTTCCAAGGAGAGCACAACCTGTTCCAGTGTCTCACCACTCTCACAGTAAAGAATTTCTTCTTAATATCTGATCTAAACCTGCCCTCTTCCAGTTTAAAGCCATTTCCCCTTGTTCTGTCACTTACCTGCCTTTGTAAAAAGTCCCTCCCCAGCCTTCCTGTAGGCCCCCTTCAGGTATTGGAAGACCACTATAGGATCTCCCTGAAATGTATTGCTGCACAGCAGCAACCACATGAGAGATCCTCTTTCACTTAACCCTGTTCTTCATGTCACTACTGGGAAAAGGCAGCATGGCTGGTAGCTCCAGCAGGGCCGGAACTGTAGAGGAAAGGACCTCCAGCCAAGGTTTGTGGGGGTATGATGATGCTGACTCTGTTAATATGGACAGCAGGCTGGTGTCTGCACTAGGAAAAAATAACATGCCTACATTTGTGTTACATTAAAAAATTGCCCGACTTTTCAGCTTTAGCTATAGCAAAATAAATATTTTTGAGACAAAATTTTCATGTTGACTAGTGTGTAGTATTTTGAGGAGTTACACAATGGAGCACTATTAAGCAATCATCAGTGGGTGAAATTAATACTTCTATACTGTTTACCAGATAGCCCGTAGCATCCTCTGGCATAGACTGTGTTATTTCTATGTTATTTGACATTATTAAACAACTGGTGCAATGTAGTTGGAACAGTATTATTATTAAGCAGCAGATTCAAATTTTGGACTTCTGAGAGTCTGTAAACATTTACGGTTTCACAGGGAAGATATTAAATGGATGTAAACAAGATAGCTATCTCTAATTAAAAACAGGCAAACTGATGTGTTGGGAGACTCCTATCTCACTGCTGACAACTTTCCCTAGGAGAAAAATACTCTCAAAAGTAACATTTTGGTGTATCATTGCTTTTCTTTAGAAAACTTAAGTTGGCACCTCAGCAGTTAGGAAAAAAAATGACTTTTGTTGATTGAGTTTACTATTCATGTGTTCAGTAAAACAGAAAGATAATTAGTGCAACATGGAAATTTTGTCTTTTGTTTCTAAATCGAACATATTCTCCATTCCACTCTGATTGTTTTGTCAGTTAACTGTGTGTTTGCTTCATGTTATGCTAGCCAATCCAAGTAATTACCAAATTCATTTGTGATTTAAACCTTTCTAAGCCAGTCATCATGGCAGGTGGCCCAGAGGAAGCAATTCTCAAACATCAGAGTGTCATTCCTAATCAGTGGAATTTAACCATGCTCCCTAAGCTGCTTAACCATTTTCTTTCATATTTGCTGAGATTTAGTAAGATTTAATTTTTCATATTGTGTCTGCAGAAAATACTAACCCCTACCCCTGCTTTTTTCATCCCTCATTTTTCTTCAGCTATTTAACCTTTAAACTGCTGGCCTTTGGAGAACATGTATCCCATCCTGTGGTTTTGCTGTGAAAAGAGAGCTTAGACTGCTTAAGTAACCATTTAATTTAAAGTTCAGTACTCGCCTAACAAATTGAGCAAACTGTTGATGTATGTGCAGGCCAGCATATATATGTTTTTAAGGGTTTAGAATGCAATACATGTTTTCCTAACTTTATCAATAGAGATTAAGTATCTAGGTGCCTAAGATTTGATACTGTAGCCTCCTCTGAGAGACTTCTGGGGGGCTCACGTTCGTTGGATTTACTTCCTCTATGGAGGTACCTTTGTCTCTCTGCTCATTTATAAGAAGAGAGCCTGGAGGGTACCTTAGATTTGATACTAATATGTCAGACAACCTAAAGTAAGGTGAGAATACTGTTTTCAGCATCTTAAATTACTTTCAGCTAAGTAATTTTCTGAGTCTTTGAAGATATTTTTCTTTGTGTTACCTATCCTGAAGTGTATCTTTGGTTACCCTAACAATTATAACTACAATCTAGTTTTTCTATCATATTATTTTTACATCATTACAAATGAAATAATGGGTCATTTTCCGTAGTTGCTATTGGAGTACTGGTATTGGTAGTGTGGTAGGAAGACATGTCCTTGTCTCAGTTTATATGATATGTTTAGGTATTAGCATGCATGTTTTGTATATATAATTTAGTGGTGTTCCACAAGTGGTGAGTCATAGTTTACTTTTAAGATACAGCTAAATGTGTTAGCATTGCACAGTCTATAGCAGAATCAAAAGAAAAAGTGGATTTCCATCTTGCCACATATGCTTTTCATCCAGTAAACCTGAGCCTCTAGATGGATGTGACTAAACTGTCTGACCTTGCACAGTTCTGTGGTATGGCTTGCACAGGGTAGTACTTCCTCCTCTCTTGCTCACAGACTGCATATCCCAGACAAACCTGATTAGTGCCTCCAAGTCTCTCCAGATCTCATACCTGATTAGTGCCTCCAAGTCTCTCTAGTTCTCATACTATTCACCCCTGTCTTTTCAAACTGCACGATCAGATATGCTGTCTGCTACCTCACTGCGTACCCCTCCACCTCCAACAACAGCTTCCTTTGACTTCTGGGCATGCTAGACCTCTGGCTGCCAGCAAATATCCCAATGTTGGTTTCTACTAAGCAGTGTAGACAGTAACCTGGGTAAAAAATGCATTTGTTGTGGAGTTAGTGTACTAAAGCTGTCCTAGATTTCAGTTAACACTATAGATGCAGCCAGTTTGAAAGGTCTATCCTTTGTACTTGGCTACAGTATCACCCTTGAAGAGAATGGCAGCTGTTGGGCTGCTTATTGTGCCCAAAGCACGACACAATTAAGAGGAAGGTAAATTGCGTTACCGTTATCCTGAGCAGTACGATTTAATTATTACTCTGAGAAAGGTGCAAAGGTGTATTTAAAATCTTAGACAAAGTTTGCTATATACTTATTCTTCTAGAAAATAATAGTTTATGTTTTTGGATGCTTTTTAGTACTGTACTGAAGGACAAAGGAAGTATCCTGTTGATGCTCCCATGGATAGATCCCTGAACTTAAATTAATAATTCTTCTGAGATTTTGGATGAAAAAAATGATGATAAATTAAGATCAAAATGTAATTGATAAATGGCTTACATTTTGCAAAAGACTTTGAAATACTAAGTTTGAAAAAGTTCTTTCCAAAATGTTTTGTTCTTCTTTTATTCCACACAGATTTAATCCTCTATCGCACTGTTATTGAATGTACTAAAACTTGGTATGATATATATTATAAAAACAAAATTCCTATGTAGAGGAAAGTTTATCACAGTATACACTGTGAATTACCTGTCA
This sequence comes from Antrostomus carolinensis, assembly GCF_000700745.2. Taxonomy (NCBI): domain Eukaryota; kingdom Metazoa; phylum Chordata; class Aves; order Caprimulgiformes; family Caprimulgidae; genus Antrostomus; species Antrostomus carolinensis. The sequence goes on along the minus strand of NW_010311176.1, from coordinate 45,253 downwards.
AGAGATTCTAATTAGTGTTTTGATTATCTGGACAGCTAAGCGAGATGCAGATTACCCAGGGAATATTCTCATTCCTATTAGTGTTCCACTTAATCAACAGGAGATCAATAAAGCAGTGAAATAAACTGTTCTAGCATGAGAATGCATTCTGTAACTGCTTGTGGGAATTCTACAAAAGAATCAAGTCTTCAGAATTTCAGTGAGGGTGAAAACATCTCAGACAACCTAAAGAGAGGTCTTCTCTAAATCCTGTTATGTCCCTTTATGTATGTTCCAGTCAAAGGCTAAATATAGATCTAGCAAAACTGTGAGACAGACATTACATCTTCATTTAAATGTATTGAGTGGTCCAGCAATCCTACCTTGGAGCAAGGCGAAGGCAGATTTTGTTGTGACCACAGTCTGGCCCATCAGCTGTGGAAGGGCTGAATCCTGGTGTTGTTTGATACCGCGGTGCTGTGCCACCATTTCACCCACTACCATTTCACATGTGCCTTGCCGTCCTTTGGGAGGATGACCCTGTCTTCAGCAGTGCTCACATACCAAGTGATAGTATACTTAATGGAAATTAAGTATCTGTACTGTTAAATTACAGGAGCCATCCTGGACATGCTTTTGGTCCACACTGTGTAACATCATTGACTGAAACAGTCTCCAGGCAGCGGCCAAGCTTTGGAGTACTTCAGGGGTCATTTGCAGTGATAGCCTGCGTGATGGTCTTCCTGCTGCCTCCCTTCACTGTAGGCCAGGGAAGTTTACCAGCATAGTGCAGGCTAGTCTGTCCCAGCTCACTCTGAACTAGAGTAGCTACTTTCCCACTTCAAGCATTCCACCTCTAGGAAAAGGAGGAATTTTGAAGTGTGTGAAAAGTGCATAAAACATACAGATTCTGGTCTTTTTTTGTTAAAAGACAGGGGGATTGGACTAGATGATCTTTCGAGGTCCCTTCCAATCCCTGACATTCTGTGATCCTGTGAAAAGCATGCCTGTTGATTTGTGAGTGGCCTGCAACTATGGACTGTGTAACATATAGGGCAGCTGTGTAGGAAAGGTAGACAGAGGACATGGCCAAATTGCCTTCTGTTCTGATTGTTGCCTATGAGTAACTTAGAGCACAGAGGAAGGTTTCATCTGACCAAGTAGAGATGTCAGCACCTGAACCAGTTATTGCAGAAACCCTCTTATAGGCCGTGGGGAAAACATAGATGCTTCTAGGACATGACTTGTGATGTATTTAAAATGTTTACATGAGAACATTTCAAGATGCTTTTTAAAAAAAAAAATAAAAAAAATTTAGCCCCTATGAAGGGAACAGAGTGTAACTCGCTCAATGTAAATCCTGTCCCAGGGCCATTTCAGTCGGGTGTAACTCTGAGGAAGCTTCACAGCCTTTTTAATAATGCCATGGACCAATGGGATTCCGGGTTGTTGGTTGGGTTACAGATCCCCTCTTACTTGCTAAAACACAACTTCTGCAGATCTTGCTGTGGTAGCCCTTAGTTTGGAGTAATCTGTCCTTACAAACATAATGCCAGTGTTTATGGGGAATACTTTCCTTTTGTATTCTGGTCTTCTGTATGCTAACCTTCTTTTTTACCACCTTAGAAAAGCACTGGTGTTTGAAAAAATATCTGTAGTATATATTTGACAAAAGATTTTTTTTTCATTTAAAATAAAATGGAAGAGTTTTCTTTATGACCAGCAGAAACTTTGATGTGCTTAAGAAGTTTATTATATGATTTTTACTTTATAGAAAGTGACGGTGCTTTTGTTTTATAGCTGTATAGCAATGACATGAATGTTATGACATATCGAGGAGACAAGATTCTAGTAGTGATCATAACTTTAATCCCTCTCTTTCCTTCACCAAAAATGTCGTAGTATTCCAGGCCAGAAATGTAATACAGAGTTATGTGATTAAAAAACAGATTTTCAAAAAGGTTCAGTCTTCTGGGTTGCAAGATGAAGGTGATTTGGGGAGGATTTTTTATTTTTTTTATTTTTTTTTTTTTTACTGTGACAAAGCTTCTAGAAATTATACAAATTGCTATAAGAGGATAGTGATTTTAATACCATAAGATATTTTGAAGGAAATGAGTGGAAGAGTCTGTTTATGTTTGGTTCTCTGCTCTCTCCAAGATACCTAATTATTTTTTTAATTGTAGTTAGTTTTCCTAAGCTTGTATGAGAAGTTGTCATTGAATTTATCACCTGGTGTAAAAGGCCATGTCAACCACCTCCTTTTATTTTTCAATATATCACAATCTTTCACAATATTTTTATTATGAAGAATATATATATATATTTTAAATTATCCATTGTATACAGCACTAGAATGCTTAAATTTGCTTTTATCAAAAATTTTCTAAGTTATACATAACAAGTTATCTACTTACATATTGAATAACTTAAATTCTTGATATTTTATGGTATTAAATGCTACATTATGCTTTTATAGCAAGTACCTCTGGTGTATTCACACAGTGGAAGTAAGAGAAGTGTCTCAGGTGAGACTTAGGCTTATGTTGGGACAGTGTTTGAATTTATCTGTAGAGGTATATATATTGGTACAGGTGAGAGTAAATGTATAAAACTTATTGAGCTGTTCTGAAAGGTTTAATCATAAGGGGCAGAACCCTTTTGAGAAAGATACTTCAAAAATTGTTTAAAGTCTTTGAAAATTTGACTCAATGTCAGGTTTACATATCAAATGGCTGCATTAAGAGATGGAGCTATAACACTAATGTGAATAAGAGGGTCTGAATGGGTAAACATATCTGAAGTGAAGATATAAAGTAAAAATCCAGTAATACTTACCGCTATTATGAGTGGGGATTTTTAAAAGTCACCCTTCCCTGTAGTGTCTAGACTTTTTTTTAAAACCTAAATGAGTTTGCTAAGGGTGACTTCTGCACACACTTCACATTTGTTCGTTATACATGTGGGATCATGGGCTTTTAAGTATGTAGTCATGTGGGAGTTCAGTTGATGAAACTAAGCACAAGCTTAGAGCTAAATGTGTGCATCAGAGTTGTCTTAATGAAGTAAATGTGTTCGTGACAGGTAACTCACAGATGTGATCCCATGAAGGGGACTTGATTGTGCATAATCACTCAGCAGAGTTAGGTAGTTGAATCATTTAATGCCAATTAGGTATTGTATGCCATTGTTAACTAAAAACGTTTACATTTCTCAGTAAGTTTCACTATTTTTAATGCATGTGATATTTTTACACTAGTGAAGAGAAGTCTTGATTAAAGCCAGCTGCTAAGTAGTGTAATTCACTGAATGTTAAGGAAAAAAAAATCATACTTTATTCCCTGTTCACAGGGAATATTTCAGGAAGTAATGATGTCCTTCTGTTTCCTATAAGGGTAGCAGAGGGGAGCCAGGTCCTGCAGGTCCTCCAGGTTTGCCAGGGAAATTGGTAAGCAGTTTATTTCCATATTCAGTGCTCATGTTTGCTTTCAAGGAGCTATGGTACCATCTGGAACTACACTGACCCATTTGTCCATGCAGGGAACTGAAAATAAAGTTGAAACGAGTGATTGTTCGAGTTTCTTCTTCAGTCCTCTGTGACTGTGCTAATATTAGCAAATGCTGGTTTAAAGTACATGGAGATGTGTGGGACCTTTTCTTCTGTTTAAAAGAATGAAAACCCTGTGATGTGTGAAGTTGGGTTGCACGTTCCTGTGTGGGCTGAGTGTACTCGGGGAGCAGGAGCAGTGAAAGACTGGCTTTCTGCTAACTGCTGCCTGAAACTAATGAACGCAGCAGACTATGAATGCCACCTTTTACCAGTGCTCCGGCAGTATTTACACAGAAACAGTCAGAACCCTAGCTGGGGAGCTTTTGGCTGAAAGAGCCTGCTGTTACAGAGGAATGTGCAATTCACAGAGTTCAAGATCTTAGGAAGCATTTTTAAGAGAACCAGACTGCTGTTGTCAAGGGACTGGAGGGTGGAAAGCCCTGTAAGCCATTTCTGTTGTGTTTGTCAGCAATAAAATCATAATAAGATGGTGTTTAAAGGGCTGTATTTTGGATCAACTCTATTTTCATCGGATAATCCTCTTTCATCAAGTTAGGACTGTTCTGGGAATAAGGTTCTGCTCCATCTGCTTGTCAGGGTATGACCCTTACTTGTTCATTCTAAAACATATTGGGTAAGTTTACATCCTTGACTTATTTTCACAGGGTCCCCAGGGTGATATTGGACTTCCTGGACTGCCAGGTCCTCCAGGCCTACCTGGTGGTAAGGGTGACCGGGTAAGAAATGCACTCATATGTACAGCCTGCAGTTTGATGTCAGGAGTCAATACGAGAATTCGAGTACTGTTTGCAGTTTTTACATGAATTGATGTCTGGTTTCTTGTTTTGCTTCAAAGTTTTGCTCTAGGTGCCCATTAACTACTTATAGCTCATAATATAAACAGGGAAAGTATTGACAGTGTTACTTAAGGGACTGAAATAAGATTACTGCCATAAATATTTCCTTTTTTTTGAGTTTAAATCATTTAAAGGCCTAAATCATACTGCAAATCATTGACTGATCCAGATCTGAAATTGTAAGTCAAGATCTCTGGTCACTGAAGAGTTTTGGAATGTCAGCCCTGGTCTACAGTAGCTACAATGCCTTTTACATACCTCATAGGACCTGCAATGGAAATGCACAGGCTAGTGCAGCTATTGAGACACCTATGCATATATGTGCAACTACTGGATATAAGTACCTCTTCTAGTATTTTGTTAGGAAGAAAGAACTGGGCCCTGGGGATCACACATATCTGCAGAAGTTACCTTGCTTTGCTGAATATATGTCAGTGAAGACTGTATATAAACCCCAAAATGTTCCTATCTTCTCTTGCTTATAGGAGGCTACAGAGGATGGAACTCACTCACCAATCTTTGTTATAGAAATAGTGATACACTGTGTTTCATCCTTCTTACTTGAGTCATCTATTTCAGTATTAAATGAATTGCCCTTTTGAAGTGCCTCTTACTTTCTACTGACAATCAAGGAAGTGTAGGACTGTTAATGAAACATAGGTATCTCTGCTGTAGATGTCTCTGGTTGAACAGAGGAATCCTGCCCCTGGTATGCTCCCAGTGTACATAGTAAGGTGGCTAGATTGGGCTTGCAGTTGTTCTTGGCAGTTTTTAAAAGCTGCTCAGGTACTTAAAAACAAGTTCCTAAGACAGTCTTTGTTGTTGAGGTATTTCTTCATGTGTTTGTGGGTTTGTTTTTTATTTTTAAATGCTGAGATCAGAAATATTTGTTTCTAGTCAAATGTAAGTATTGCTGTAAAGCAGTCTCTTTTTATTAGATTGGTAATAATTCATAGTTTAGAATTCTCCAGAGGGAGATTGAAGGTACATGAGGAAGCAAATCTGGGAGGAAAATAACTAGTATTTGTTGCAGTGCTGACAATCTCCCTGCAAAGATGCCTGATTTTCCTCATTTACCATATAATGGGTCTGGACCCCTAGGGTGAGAGCAGAATGTAGACGTTGTAAACAGACCCTTTGAGATTCAGGCTGCAGCCAGGAGGCTTCTTTTTATCAAACTGGTGTATGACAGTGTCTTATGCCTGGAGCTTTTTTAAATCTTAAGGTCAGTTTAATGCCCTGTGCAAATAAAATCCAAAAAGCTATGCTAGCATTTGTCTCATCCTGTGACTGGTTCTTGGAGAAGAAAGGAGGGAGGTCAGCACATCCACTACCTCAAAGGATGAGGAAGAAGCTGAGGTCCTTAATGCTTTCTTTGCCTCAGTCTTTAATAGTAAGACCAGTTGTTCTCTGGTGTCCAGCCTCCTGGGCTGGAAGACAGGGATGGAGAACAGAAAGAATCCCCCATAATCCAAGGGGAAATGGTTAGGGACCTGCTTACACTGCTTAGACATACACAAGTCTATGCAGCCAGATGGGATCCACCCAAGGATACTGAGGGCGCTGGCAGAAGTGCTCACTGAGGCACTTCCCACCATTTATCAGCAACCCTGGATAACCAGGGAGGTCCCAGGGGACTGGAGATGAGCAAATGTGATGCCTGTTGACAAGAAGGGCCAAAAGGAGGATCCTTTACTAGCACAGGCCTAGACCTTTGCTGCCTTTGGAGCCTGAACCAAACCGCCACTGGTTTGCTCAAGGAGTTGAGCGCGCGTCTCACACCTAACACGCTGTAGCAGGGATAGCAGTACAAAGCAGTGTTACAATAATGATCTTACAGAGCAGGTACACAGAAGTGTTATGGATAATGGCCAAACCCCAGCATTCACCACTTACACTGTTCCTGATTGATGTATTTTGAATTGGTTTCAGACACTCAGGTTCTGTCTGTTTTAGTGAATTAAACAGCACTAGGCCAAGACCCAGACCTTGGCATGGGATCACGATCATTTATACTGTTAAAGAGTTAGTGTAGCCCCTAGTACAGTTTTGGCTAATGCCAACTTGCAGTTTCCTAAACAAATTCTAGGCATGATTTGGGAGGGATTAATGCAAATAAGTAAGCAGTATGTCAAAAAAGTGAGTATTTTAATGTTTTGACATCTTACCCTGTTGTCTTCATCGAAATTGTGGGAGTCAATGTAGAAGCAGAATAGATTCAGATAGTTTCAGCAGTGATTTTTATGTTTGCTACTATAAATATTACAGGCCAAGTTTCACAAAAGCTTTTCCTATCTCAGCCTTATCTATTGTCAGTTTTGTTGCTCCAAAGAAGAGTAAGTGGAGAGAAAGAACTCCCACAATGTTGTTAGGTTGGAAATCGATGTCTTTTTGTGTGAGCAATTGGAAAACCTTAATAGGGCATGATTTTGAGAATATTTCAGACAAAATAGCTTCAGTGTTGTTTGATAAAGTCAGAATGCTAAATAGATCTATGATTTCAACTGCTTAGCTTTGTGGATAATTTAGTATTGGCTCTTTGTCCTCAAGAACATGCGAACAGTCTGAATTAATTAAATTGTAGATGTTACACCAGTTTGCATGCCTATATCTTACATGAATTCAATGGATCTCTGATTTCAGGAGAGAAAATGCTATATCTGTTTTAGAAAAAAAAAGTATGCACAGTTATAATTCTTTTGGAATGTATCTGTTTGTGCATAGACTGTGAAGAACATTTAAGGATGGTGTGACTGCTTTTCTAACAGACAAAAATACTAAGATTTTCTTAAACAATTCACTGTTCTACAAATGAAATACTTTTACTATAGAAACAAATTACATAGGTTTGAAATGATTCTGGTCATTAATTTATTCCTTCTTGGTTCCTGCCTGTCCACACAGGTAGGTTTTCATAGAATCATAGAATGATTTGGATTGGAAGGGACCTTAAAGATCATCTAGTTCCAACCCCCCTGCCATCAGCAGGGACACCTTCCACTAGATCAGGTTGCTCAAAGCCTCATCCAGCCTGGCCTTAAACACTTCCAGGGAGGGGGCATCCACAACTTCCTTGGGCAACCTGTTCCAGTGTCTGACCACCCTCACAGTGAAAAACTTCTTCCTAATATCTAATCTAAACCTCCCCTCTTTCAGTTTGAACCCATTTCCCCTTGTCTTGTCATTAGTTGCCCTTATGAAAAGTCCCTCCCCAGCTTTCTTGTAGCCCCTTCAGGTACTGGAAGGCCGCTATAAGATCTCCCTGGAGCCTTCTCTTTTCCAGGCTGAACAGCCCCAACTCTCTCAGCCTGTCCTCATAGGAGAGGTGCTCCAGCCCTCGGATCATCCTGGTGGCCCTTCTCTGGACTTGTTCTAACTGGTCCATGTGTTACAGGATTCTAAGATGAATCATAACTATTTTTTTTTTTTTTTTTTAAAGAATATCAGCTTAAGATACAATTCATTCAGCTTTGGCTGTAATGATCAAAATTCCAGAGACAGTTCTGCTAAAAAAAGTTGAGAATTAAACAGCAAGGAAGACAAGACTGTGAGTGAACTTGTGTCTAGTGTGCTTATCCCATGTTAGCAGGGCTGGTATGGCCTACAGCAATACAGAATACTTAATAGGGCTAGAAAAGTGATACACTTACTGGATTTTTTTATACTTCTAACTAATTTGCAGAGCAGAGTTGTAGCAGCTGCAAGAGCATCTGCCATGTAAGGGGGAGATCTACTGTTTCACAGTCAGAATCTGTACCATCCCATGTGGCAGTTCCATGCTACTACTTACCTTCAGTCTGTCACCTTCATGATAATGTCATTCTTGAAAATTTGCAACTTTAAAGTTCTCTTGCATTAATGCTAGATGGTAAGGAGGATTGAAGATTATTTAGTATGCTTTTGAACTTGCAACTTCAAATTCTGAATTTTTTTTATCTTTAACCTTTTAGGGTTCAGTGGGTGAACCAGGACCTAAGGGTGAACAAGTAAGTCATGTTACAGATCATGGTGCTTTCATATCACGCCACTAAGCAGTGTATTACATTGACTAAAATTGAAGGCTGACAGCACGTCTCTTTTTCATATAGGGTGCACCTGGAGCGGAAGGAGATGGAGGAGAAAAGGGTGACTTAGTAAGGCATTATTTTCTCTTCACTTGGTCTAATATTTTGTTGTCTTAAATTAAAATTTTAAAGTATTGTTGGAGTGCTTCAGGCTTATGGTTTGATTATTGAAAGTTCACATTTCAGTTTTATACTAACTGTGCATTGCAGAGCAACGCAGTTCTGTTAGCCTGGTCACACCATTCTTGCTGTTTTGAGGGCACTCTGAAATGTGTGTGTTCTATTAGGTATATAATAGAGAACAGGCTGCCTTGAAGGGGGGATGTGTGTGTGTGTGTCTATATATACACACACACACATATATATACACACAAATGTGGATATGCACCCGGTGTTTGCATATAAATATGTATATATATGCACACATGCACTTAAATCCTGGGTGTTTGAGGCAGTGAGGATGAAGAGGTAGTTTAATTGAGGTGAAAAAAGAGCACAGATAATAAATACCCTTAATAACTCAGAGTTGATGGAAATATTTTGCATTGCCTTTACCTTTGGAAATAAGATGTAGCAACTGGCTGTTAGAGGGAGGAAGAATGTTTTGGGAAGAGGCTGTGGCACTGTGATATTGCTGGAGGAAAGTGTATGTACTGCAGGAGTGTGGCATGTTGTGAATTGACATGGGTAATGCCTGTGTCATGTGCCCTTGGGGAAAGAGGATTTGTTTTCCTACAGAAAGAGAAATGCACTAGTCCAGCAGCTCCTATGGGGCCCCATCGAGCAAAGCCAGAACTTGATCTTTCAGAAGGAAGCAAACTGTTCCCTGTTTAAAAATAGGTAGACAGGTTGTGTGCTGAGCACTTTTTTTCCTACACTCTACAGTTCTGAAAAGCTTTTGAAGTTAATTAACAGCCCTAGTGAACTAGATGTCCAGTAATGCAGCTTTACCATCACTACACAGATTCCCAGGAAGCAATACTATGGCTTGTTTGTGTGTGGTGCAGTTAGTCTGTTTTTAAACCAGTAATAGTTATTTCTATTTAACTTGTGGCATATTCATTAACAGAAAAAGTGGCCTTTCTGACCTCTAGAGACCAATTATTTCACCTCTGACATCTAGGATCTGGGAAAATAGAATTTTTAGAAATCTCTCCAAGAGTAATATGAAAACACCAAAGAAAAAGTGTTAATCTATTACATAGGTAATTACAAGAGTTTGACACTTTTTTTTTCTGATTCAGAGGGAAAATGAAAAACTTCTGAATAGTGGGGCTGCTCTTCTCAGGGTTGTTCAAGCTGAGAGCCAGGTTGCTGGGAACAGGAACTTCTAGGGATTTGGCTTCTTCACAGCACATTGGGTAGACACCTGCCTGGTTTCTGCTGCGGTTTTGTCAGGGCTCACAGAACACTGTGAAATACCTGCAATTCTGTCAAACTAGAAAATCCTGGTTAAATAATGCTTCCTCTAAAGGCTTCCAAGCCATCTACTGTCTAAGATTGTCCTGTGCTGTAACTATGGTTTGGGAGATTAGAGCCATGTGCCTAATTCTAAGGATAAGCGATACAAAACCAATTATAACAAACATGCTTTCTTTTTTGCATCTTACAGAAATGTTTATGAGAAAGGATTTACAAAAAAATCTGAAATTTAAGTTTTATTTCTAAATGAATGGTAATTCATTTGAGGTGCAATTTTGTGTAAATCAACTAAATGTGAATTTTTCTTTTTAGAGTGAACAAAATAATGTCAAGTTTACTGCATTTATAATACCTATGATAACAGATACTCTCTTCTAATATAGTTTGTCTTATTTTTCCTTAGGGTGATACGGGATTACCAGGAGCAAAGGGAGCTGTAAGTATCATGTATAGCACTCTTATAGGAATACAGAGGTCTAGTAGATCAGATAGATGGTTTTCTGATTTAAGAAAGAAAATACAAATAATGTGCTGAGCTCTTTATCACAGTTAAATTGAATGAGTTCCAACAGCATTTCTTCTCTTTAAATTTTGAATACAGTTAATATTAAAATGAATTGGCTTTGGAAAGGAATTCATGTCCTGGATTCTAAACTACATACAAGAGAAGGAGAAGCATCAGTTCATCAGCAGTTTTTTTGGCCAACTAATTTTTTTTTTTTTTTTAAGGAAATGAATGCACTCTTTGTACAGTAGGTGTTGTATAGAAAGGAGGCTCAGTGCAGTGGCTGTATGCAGCCTGTAATCTTTACACCATGAAAAATGTGGCAGCAGGACTGTGGTGTCTGTGAAAGCAGAAGTATGTTCCAGATTCCTTTTATTTTTCTTTAAGAAATAACAAAATGAGAGCTTTGGTGTGGAAGGTGAGCAGAAGCTTGTATGTCACATAAGAAAAAGAATTTGAGAGCTGAACGCATTCTTTTATTTTGGGATGACCAAAGATGGGATTGTTACAGCAGCTGACAGTCTGGGCCGTGATACTAACACATCAGCAGTTCTGCCTACAGGGAACTGAGACTGACCGTAACAAAAAACCACGCTTGTGTTCTCAGTGGTCTGTGTGACTTTGGAGTTTGCAAATGCAAGCTAGAGAGTGTGTACTGCTGATCAAGATCTTACAAGAAGGACATGAGGAAGAGAGCAAGTAGAGGAGAAATCTGTAGTTTTATCCCCCTAGACTTTTAAAATCCTCTTGATGACACCCTAGAGCGCTCACTCATCCTAGTGAGTACATCCAACATCCATAGGGATGAGTAATCCATCAGGGAACCTGCCAACTCACCAGGCTGAGCAGGAAAGGAATGAGCTTCCTGGTTGTATAGTCCACGAAGGGAATTTTACTGTCTTCCTAATATACCTATTGAAGCATGTTCTTTGGGTTTTCTTTCATCTGACAGGGACAGCCATTAGCTGTCTGAGATGCAGCACAGATAGAACTGAAATGACTCCATCTTGTGAATTTAACTGATAACTACAGCTGAGAAATTTGTTCTTGAGCATCTCTTTTAGCTGGTGGTCTTTTTTTTTCCCCAGCAAGTTTTGTTTGGTTTTTGGTTGTTCTTTTTCTTTGTTAGTACTACTATTGATTAATAAGAGTGAAATAACTTGTATTGAAAGTAACTCAGAGGTGCCTGTTGGCATAGGTCTCACTCTGCATGATACTTAATCACTTCTAGAAAATTTACTGGTGCAGAAGCTATAGCTTTATTTACTAAATGAACTTAAGTGGACATTCTGATGTAGCTGTATCAGTCCTTCCATTCCCCATGGGTCAGGATGGTTATTCCAGTAAAACAGCTCTTTCTACCCCTTCCTCGAGATAAATAACCTGGCATTGCATCTGTTCAGGCAGTTTGTCAACGTCAGTTTGTGTAAGGATCACAGAATCATAGAATATTAGGGATTGGAAGGAAACTCAAAAGATCATCCAGTCCAATCCCCCTGCCAGAGCAGGAACCTAAATGAGATCACACAGGAAGGTGTCCAGGCAGGTCTTGAATGTCTCCAGAGAAGGAGACTCCACAACCTCCCTGGGCAACCTGTTCCAGTGCTCTGTCACCCTCACCATAAAGAAGTTTCTTCTCAAGTTTAAGCAGAACCTCCTGTGTTCCAGCTTACACCCATTGCTCCTTGTCCTACCATTGGGCATCACTGAGAAGAGCCTGGCTCCATCCTCATGACATTCGCCCTTTACATATTTTTAAATGTTAATAAGGTCACCCCTCAGTCTCCTTCTCCAAGCTAAATGTTCCCCCTGCCATGCCAGCAAACTCAAGCATAGGCACTAGAACCTGTGAGCAGTGTGCTCTGGCTCTGACAGATGTAAACAAAGCAAAAATGTGTGTTCCCAAGCAGCCTGGGGCTATACACATATTGGTGTGCTGTCTATGAAAGGGCATTTGGAGCAAGCACAGACCTGGAATTTTTGTAACTTAAGGAGCACTTAATGTCTAGAAAAGTTACATGTGACCTGCACAAAGGCTGAAGTAGAAAGCAAGTACAGGAGATCTGTTCCTTGACAAAAAAACCCAATGTCTTGTGCATGTCACTATGGATGCTACTTTGCCTCTTTTGACAGACTATCTCATTTTTCCACTTCTTCCCTTTAGGTGAGGAATAGAGACCTCTTCTTAAGTTTATAAATCACACAACTTATCTAAAAAGAAGCTGTTCAACAACTCTTCTTCCCATCATTCATTGCTTTGCATTTGCAAATAGCTCCTGTCACCATTTTGATCGGTCAGAATGAGTCTAACACTAGTATAGCAGTCTGTTGAAATTCCTGTCTTTTGTTGTCAGGTTGGTAATCCTGGAGACCCTGGTTCCCGTGGGCCTGAGGGAAGTCGGGGACTGCCTGGCATGGAAGGTCCACGAGGCTCACCTGGACCACGAGGCTTGCAGGGTGAACAGGGTGCCCCAGGTCTGCCTGGCAGCCAAGGTCCAGCTGTAAGTACTGGTTTCATGGAGCTGGTATCTTTTGAACACTTAGCTGACACTCACACCACTTCTTTTTTTGCATCAGGAGATACGTATGCATGCAAACCCCAATTGTCACAGTAGAGTTTGAAATACATTGTACCTCACAACACACACATTTGTGCACCACCTTAGGGTTCTATACAGTTAGGTCCTTGAGGCCTCAGCTTTCATTTCAGTTCCCGTTTCTTACACTTGTTCTGCTGCTGTAGTGCTCATGATGTAGCATGGGTGTATCACACATAGTATCTACCTTCCTAGTCAAATTGACTGCAGCTGGAAGAGTTGCCCTTGCAGGGACTGGAACAACTTTTATGGACTGGCCAGCATTTTTCACATCAGGCATACTTATAAAATGTACTGTGATAGCAGCTGTTTTAAAACTCTTATTTTTTTTTTAATCCTAGGGAAAAGAACCAACTGATCAGCACATTAAGCAGGTTTGCATGAGAGTCATGCAAGGTAATTATCCTAAAAAGTATTTGAAGTTTCTTATGCATTTAAATCAGTTGCCTCCTACTGCTGTGGAGGCAACCAAGATTTTCCCACTCTTATCCAGAACAAATAGTGTGGCCTTGAGCAAGGGACCTGGCAGAAAATCTTCCCACATGTGAATGTTGACACAATATGAAAGAATAGAAGAAAGAAATTCCTTATTTTATATATATTTTGCAGCTTCATTGAAATATTTGTTGATTCCACACAATTACTACAGTAACCAGGTGACAGACCAGAGTGTTTTTAGCAAATACATATATTTTGCGTAGAAATTACTTGCTGTATTTACATATATAAAAATACACAGCTTCACTGGATGCTTGTTTTGCCATTTGAACTCATCAACTATTAGATTGCAACAAAGAAAACTGTGGGCAAAATAGGTTAAAAAAAAAAAAGAGTGCAGAGAGGGGCTTTCTGTAGATAACCTAAAATGAAAGCAATAGGCAGATGTTCAAAAACCTAATTATATTTGCTCACTTCTTCTTGACACACACAGAAATCTGGAGCTTTTCTAATACAGTTGTGTGCATGGAATTTACTGAGTTTAAAAATTTATGCTGCCCTGTAAGCACAGAAGATACTTCTCAGTACTTGCTATTGAAGATGACCTTGGGGATATTATGCCTTTGCAATGTTAAGAGTTTACCAGAATGAAATTGCTTCTCATTATTTAATCTAAAAATTATCAGTAGTCATTATTGTTCTTGATACTCCCCAACAGGGTTTGTTTTTTTTTTTTAAACTTTCTGTAAATAAGAGAAAAAGGCCTTTTAAAGTCATCTCTTGAAAGACACAATAATATTGGAGAGGATTATAGTGAAATTGGATATGGTGCTTGAATTTATTCTTAACCATCAGAATGAGCAGTGAAGAGAAGGATATGGGAAAAATCTAGACTGTCTTCATTGCATCCCTCTTGATTGCCCCTATAATTGTCAATGCCATCATGCTTAAAAAAAAAAAAAAGACAAAGAAACCAGTCCAAGTGGGTTCCTGGAACCTTGTCAGCTTGAAGACAACCGTAACTGAAGTTCTGCTCATGAGTAGGAGTTGCTCATTGATTGCTGTCCCCGGGCTTCCTCATGGATCTGCTAGCAATAGTTCCTGATTTATTTCAGATCCTTTGCACCACCCCACCCCATCTTTTTAATTTTTCTTGGTTGCAGACACAAAATAACAAGACTTGCCAAGTCATGCAGACTTTATAGCGAATGTCGTATGAATTGTGTGTGGCTGTATCCAGAGAAAATTATTTCTAAGGCATGCTTGGAAGATGGATTTGAAGTCTAGAATAGAAACTTTAAACAAAGAGAGGACTGCTCTCATGCTGCTAGAGCAGTGGCCTGAAAATGGGATAAGAAAAAGGGAATAGCTAGCTTAGACCATTCCAAGGAATGGCAAGCTGATCCTATGCCTGATGAAGAAAGCTCCTGCTGATTTGGCTTAAGAAAAGATCAACCTAAAATGTTCAGTTATTTATCAAACTTGAGCTCATGAGCACCAATTTGAGGGGTTTCTTTCCTCTGAAACAGGTGGCCTGCACTTTACAGGCCAACGTAGATGACTGCCCTTGTGCTTTTCAGCTGTTCCTTCTTGCAGAGATGAAACTTAATAAGGATTAACGAGTAGTAACAAAACCAGATATTTGCTCTTTTAAGAGATAGCAATTGCTTGAGTAAGTTTTCTTACTAGATGGTTGAAATTTAAATGACAGAAAATTATAAGGACATTTCTAAATAAACCATACGTATTCAAGTCACTTCAGCTTGCAAACATTAACTGTTTAAGATGTAGACTTCAGAGTGACCAGCTTCACCAGTTGTCTATACAGTTTCCCTCTAGTAGTACTAAGATAATATCTTATATGTAACAAACTTTGTAAAGAGCATTGTACATAACAATGTACAATGTATATGTAACAAACTTTGTGAAGAGCATTGTACATAAGGAAGGTGCAGTACTGTGATCTGTTGGTTTCTGTAGCAGAGAATACACATTCTTCTTCAGTGAACTTGAGAATCTCTCCATTCAGATCCACTTACTGCTTAATTCCGTCCTCCTGTTCATTGCAGAACAACTAGCTCAGCTGGCAGCCAGTCTTAGGAGGCCAGAATTTGGTGCTCCAGGTCTTCCTGGTCGACCAGGGCCACCAGGTGCTCCAGGACCTGCTGGTGAAAATGGCTTCCCAGGACAGCTTGGACCCCGTGGCTTGCCTGGCCTTAAAGGTCCCCCTGGTGAGATCGGCCGTAAAGGTCCTAAAGGTAAGAGATTCTGTCACTGGCTTTCAGTTGTCCACCGCTCCGTTTTTTTGTGGGGTTTTTGTTTTGTTTATTTTTTTCTCTTTGGCTTAGAGTTTGTGGATGTACATTGTACACATGTAAAGTCCAAAAAGTTCCTGAGTGAGGAACCTAAGCTATCTCCTGTAACTGTTGCCTCAGTTACCGCAGTGATTAAAGGGTGCATTGGCCTGGCCTCAGCAAGACTTGTTTAGAAATCTGGTTTTTGTCATCAGATCACTTACACAATATGAGAAAGGACAGGCATCTGCCTTGAACTAGAAGTGAGCAGCTGAGTCAGATTCCTAATATTAATTTTCCCTCTCATGGGCTTTTGAGGTTTGTGTTTTTCATATGCTGAAAAGTTCCAGCAGTAATTCTCTCTTCCTTCCACTCAGTCTGGTTGTGGACCTCGCTTCCGCGAGACGAAGCTTGAAGCCAACCAAAAGCTAACGTAATCGGTCAGATGCCTCTCGCTAATCTCCAGCTTGCTCTAATAAGTCCATCCAGTTTCTCACATTACAAGTGACTGAAAACAATCTGCCTCTTTTATTTGGGTATAATATTGATCATTGCACCATGTACCACAATCTGTTGATTCTTTGGAAAGAACAAATCCATAATAAAATTGACTAACTTTACACTTTACAAAAAACCCTTTGATTTAAGTTAATCTCTTTTATTCCTGACTGAGAGGGTTTATACACCTCTAAAGGATTATATAAGTAGAATTTTCTGCAAAGTCTTATGACTGCTATGTATGTATTAGTTTCTATTCAGCAGAAGTTTCGATCTGTTTTCTTGAAGGAAGGTTTTACTTAAAAATTGTATTTCTGCACAAAGCTGGTCTGTTGCTTTTTTTTTTTTTTTGAGCATTTGCTTTTGTCTCAAGTTTTATTTGAAAGTGAAATTGGGAAAACCTAAGAGAGAAGGAATAGAATACAAACAAAGCAAACCTTAACGGCATTGTTGCTGGAGCTTTGTTTCTCTTTTCGTTTAATGTCATCTGTATTCACAGAAGAGATATAAAAAAATAGAGAAACAAAGCTGATCTGATATGCTGAATTTGATTTCTCACACAGCAGACTGCACTGTGTTAATACAAACCCCCCCAAAAAATCTACAGAGCATAAAAAAATCCCACCCAAACAAGCGAAATGCTTTGTTTCCTATCGTAGTTGTAATCAAATTCCAAGTTACCTTACAGTAAACCTTGAAATACAATTACAGATACAAGAGAAGCAGTGAATGCTCTCATGTGCAAGAACTATCATGGTGCTATATGGCAGGCACCCTGAAAAAAAAATCTTGCTGCTTCACTCTTAGTTCCTGGTAGTTACCAGAGTTCCACAGAGGTCACAGAGATGAACTGACTTTCCCCATCCATTTGGAGAGTTGTCTGAGATGGGATTGAGAGGAAAAGGGTACCTAGGACATGTGATAAAAGGGAAAAGGAGGAGGAAGTTGAGAATGGTTTAGAAGGACATGACAAAGAGAAGAGAAACACAAGAATGTGTTACCATGAGATAAAGCAGAAGATACAAGGGTGCAGTGACTTTAACAGCATCGTCAACAGCAGAGCCAAAAAGCTGGCTCAAGGAAGGAGGTTTAATGAGCATTCTAGGGTAGTGAAAGAGAGAAGAATCAGAAGATGTTGGAGAAGTTTGGGGTAACCAGCAGGAAACACTATTCCAAAGTGTTCAGTAGCTGGAAATAGCAGAAGTGTGTATGGGTAACCTGAGATTGGTGCCTCTGGTGGCTGCAATTTCAAAGACAGGCTCAATCTCCATGTTGACTTGGCAGTCTGAAGCACAGAGATAAGATTCCTTCTCTAGTATCCTGTGCACATCTTCTATTGAAACTTGCACTTTTGTACTGACGCCTGTGTTCCTTACGTAGCTTCTTCAGTTTCTGCTGTGCAATTTCTAGGCAAGCCCCAAACTTAACAGTCTATTCCAGCTCTCCTCACTGCAGTACAAGAAAGCATGGAAGTATAAAATAAAGCTCACTCAAACATTATCAGGTCTATACTCGCTACTTTTAACTTACAGAAATAAACAAACACTGAACGACCCCAAAATCAAGACTTTACATAGGGTATTCATGAGTGGTGGATATATGTACTTTTATGGAATATATACAGTGAACACAATTTGGCCTTTACAACTAGAACAACAAAAAAAGCTTCCTCTTACTAAGATGCTTCTTTTTTGGAGCAACATTTGAGTTTGAAGAAAAGCTGGGTACCCACCAGAGAGAAGTCTCAGTAATACCAGTATATGAGAATGAAGTCCTTTGTTTTATTTTTATGAGTCTTAGGTGGATGCCAACAGGATGCTGTGATGTGTGCAAGCCAGCTTCTCTTTTCTTCTCTGCAGTAGCTGGCTCAAGGATCAGCATTTGAGAATTTTTACTTATTAGTGCAGTTCATGTGCTCTTGCAAGAGCTATATTTCAGTACGCTCAGTCTATATTCCAAAGCCAGCATCGTTCTGTGAGTTTGGTTTATTTCTGTTATATAGGTTTTGGCATATCTCATGTGGCACTTACTGTCCAGCCCCAGGTGGGCTTTTTTCCCCCTCCAACATGTCTACATCTGAGTACAACTCCAATGGGGAAAAAAAAATCCAAACCAACCCCAAACGTCTTACAAGTACATGTGTCAGGACATCATTCAATAATGCTAAGAATATATACAGCCATTTGAATTCTTTCCTTATTAGCTGTTCACCTCTGAGAGGGAACTTACTGAAATAATACTCCAAGCAGGCTGTAAATAATATTTCCTTAATTTGCTTTAGGTGAACCAGGAGAAAGAGGAGAAAGAGGATTTCCCGGCAGAGGACTGAAAGGTTACCCTGGACCAAGAGGTCTTCCAGGTAAATATAACAAGGATGAGGATAAAGAAGAGAAAGTGTAGTAAAAATTTATTCAGAACTGATACCTCAAGCTGTCTTGAAAAGATGAAAGGTGTCTATTAAGCAGTAGGCTTCCAAATAGAATTTTGACTTCATAGGTAATAATAATACAGTCACAAATGAGAAGTAAATGCTCTTTTACTAAAGAGCTACCACCCCATTTATCTCAGTGTAGAAAGATTAGGAAAAATTTATACAAAGCATCAACAAAAAAAAAGTGCATATATGTGATTATCCCAGATTATCTCACTGACAGCCACTGCAGCTTCACAATCTCCCTTCATAATTTAGGACATTGAAAAATACAATATATTTGTGGTAATTAATTGCAGTGTTAGGTCACAGGGGCCCAGGACACAGTCTTGCTGATAAGTGCAGCACAACTGGCCTCTAGTGGCCATGAGTGGAAAGAACATGTTATTTCCATCAGTATCGGTGCTTTTTTTGGGGGGGGGGGTGGGAGGGGGCGTGTTCTCTTTGTGAAAAGGAGGAACTCGGAGTTGTCGTCTTTAGAAATTTAGCATTGGAAGAAGCTTACTTAAAGCCACTCTATGTCATCCTTTCATTGAAGATTTAGATGTAAAATGATACTTTAGTGCTCAGCAGTTCTGCTCTCTATGTCTTACTTCCTCAACACATCTGAACAGAGAATAAAAATAAATTATTGAGATATGTCCTCCTGGAGTGCAACACAGCCTGGTTGTCTATTAGAGGAAAACTGTCCCTCTAAGTAGGCATCTCTCTGGAGAATCCACTGGGAGCAGTAAAAAGCCATATTCATGCAGCTTTTAAAAACAGTAGAGCTGCGTGTATGCTGAGCAAGTCCTCTGCTGCCACTTTTTAGACCTTCATCTCTCTTTCCAGGTGAACCAGGCAAAGCCAGCTATGGCAGGGAAGGCCGTGATGGTGAACGAGGTCGCCCTGGGGTGGCCGGTCAGCCTGGGGTTCCTGGTCCTCCTGGCCCTCCAGGCCCCCCAGGGTACTGCGAGCCGTCATCTTGCACAATGCAGGCTGGACAGAGAGCTGATAAGAACATGAAAGGGCCATGAACCGGCGATACAAGTGCCACAAAGTGTTGGCATCAATTTACTTCCTGCACAGACAGCTGAGAAAAAAATAAGGAATGAAGGAGAAATACAAACAAGGAGACACCTTTCAACCATGGTTGCAGTAAGGCATTTTTAACATGGTGGTTGTACATTCTTTCTAAAGGTGTACGTAGCAACACGAGCTGAAACAGTGGTGCTTCCAGAAATACACAGGTGCTGCCTTCTGGCTCTTTCTCCCTTTGGGGGGAAAAAAAGAAGGCACTTGGCTATTTTTATTTTTTTAAATAAAGAGTTCCTGTGATTTCTCTTCCTCCCCTACTTACTTCCTATGTATGATGTACAGTGAAATAACATGTCTTCAGCCATCAAATAAAAAAGAAACAGTTTATTTACTTCAGTTGTAGCTACTCTTTTATGCAAATTACATTACTTCATGCACAGTTGTTTCATTGTATGTACGTGCTGTACAGGATATGCCAAGCCTCCCTCAGCTCTTCAATTCCATTGTGGAAATGCAGCTGGGAGACTGTTCTTAGGAAAACCTGCCACCCCTGACACCTTTTCTGTTGTAAATCTCTGTATGGTCACTGAGTTCTCATGAATAAGCCATGTGGAATAACCTCTTCATTTTCCACTCCAATTTGTGTTGCATTCGTAATTTTGTGCGAAGCCTATTGCAGCTTCCCTCCTTCTATGTGACATCAAAATAAAAGGCTAGAAGCCACTGGCAAGGGAATTTTAAGTGCCTGAAAGATAAAGGTGTTATAGTAGAGATTTTAGATTTTGAAGTTAACATCTGTGGTTGTACAAAAACTCACAAATAAATGTTTTAACCCCCTATATGTATTTGTATGATGGTTACAGTCAATACCAGCAGACAGAACAGCTAGAAGACTGCCATTAGAAATCCCAAGTTGCCTTTTTCAGATAAACTCAGATTTTAGAGGAAAATGTGCAATGTGGATATTTTGTTTCTCTCTAAATTAAACTATTTGTGGTTTTGACTTTACCTTCTCTGAAGTGTATTCTCTCTCAAAGACAACAATGAAACCATGCTATGCTGTTTCCTTTCGTTTGGCTATTA
The DNA here is from genome assembly GCF_000700745.2 of Antrostomus carolinensis. NCBI lineage: Eukaryota > Metazoa > Chordata > Aves > Caprimulgiformes > Caprimulgidae > Antrostomus > Antrostomus carolinensis. The sequence continues at coordinate 24,518 of NW_010311176.1, read as the reverse complement.
GTCATCCAAATTTTCAAACCCAAACTTTGGCACCCTTGCTTTAATTAAGCATTGATTTTGTTTTTTTTTCCTAGCCCTTAGTTGTCTGTTTATCTTCAAAATAGTTGACTTGTGTGCCATGTGAGAATATAAAGAAATTACATGATCATTTGAGCTATGCATTTTGTGTATAAGACAACACTCAAGGGAAAGGTACTGGTAATCTATACTCTAAAAGGAATTACTGAGAAAAACAAGAGATAAGCCTTTCCCAAAACCAACCTGAGGCTCTAGCTGCATCTAAGAGCTGCTTCTCTGGCACCTCATGTGTGGACAGAAAATGCCTAAATAGAGGAGAAAAATGTCTGATAAAGCTGCCAACAAAAAAAAGTATCTGCACGTTTATTAGAGACTTTGGAGAATGAGTTACATGGGATTAATTTTGATAATATCTTTATTTTCCTTGCACAGACCAGTATTTGAAATTATAAAATATAGAAGAGGTTGAATCTTTACAAGCAAATCTTATCTCTAAGTGTTTACTGGCTGTCTGTTTGGTGCCAGAGAAGCAGCACCGGGTGAGATTTCAGGGCAAAGACGGATGAAGAATGTTTTTCTTGCACCTCCAATTTCTCCCAACCTGTCTCATAACCCACATCTCCTACTTAATACCACAAAAAGTCATCAGAACAGATGAGTGCAAAGAATTTCATTCTTAAGAAACAAACCCAGACAATGGCATACAAGGTGATTAGGTTGTTCACACATAAGGGTGTTCCATAAAATTTTATAATTAGGTCAATTTTTTACCAATTTAGGGCACGGTCCTCCAAAGTACTCCTTAGCACAACAAATACACTGTTAGTGGTAATGACAAACTGCAGTTTCATCAGCAAACTTTTATTTTGACTATAAAGTGTGTAAAACTTTTAAAAAGGAAAAACCCAACTAATACCAAAACGAAAATATTATTTTCCATATGTAACGCATAAACATAATTAATGAAAAGAAGCAAAAAAACCTCAACATTTAAATACAAATGTGAAGTGCTTTAAAAGTATAGTCTGAAAAAAAAGAAAGCATAAAATTCCACAATGGAAGGAAACTCATGTAGGAGAGGAAACATTCGCAGGTGAAAACCAAATCAGATCTATTACAATCGAACAAACAAATTCAACACTGAGGGTCAATTCAATGCAAAACCTATGTAAGTGGATAGCTTAAGCTTATGACAGATTTTCTGCCTTCAAGCTGAACTCCTGAGTTTGAACTTGAAATACAGAACTGAAGAATAAATCCTCAAGCCTTTGTAAGTCAAGTCCTTATAGGACACATACTGGTTAATCTAAGTATTTAGCAATTCTGAATCTTGAGCAAGAATGGAAAAAAATAATCTGAAGAATGGTAGACTGTGTACCAAAAAAATATCGGGAACTAAAATTTATTAACAGCACATTCAAGTAAATAAATACAGAACTGAAGAATAAATCCTCAAGCCTTTATAAGTCCTTATAGGACACATACTGGTTAATCTAAGTATTTAGCAATTCTGAATCTTGAGCAAGAATGGAAAAAAATAATCTGAAGAATGGTAGACTGTGTACCAAAAAAATATCGGGAACTAAAATTTATTAACAGCACATTCAAGTAAATAAAGATTTGTCACATAAAGACAGAATTACAAATTTAAAAGAAAGGTGTACCAACTATGGTGATACAGAAAAAACAGAGCTAGTTTAAATAAATATATTGAGAGAGCACAAAGCAAAGAGGTTGAGAGGTTTCATAAGCCACTGACAGCATGCTGCCCCTTCTAACCAGATCCTCCTGGAATCCCAGTGAAGTCCTGAGTAAAGCTTGTTCTCGCCTCTTTCTGGTTCAACATCGTAAAATGTAATGCAATTTCTTGAACAAAAGACCAATGAAAATGACTTTTACCCATTAGGATCTCTGCCGTCACCCCTAATTCTGGAAGTTTAACTGCACTGTGATGCTCCCCAGTTACTTAAGCGTAGGCAGGAACCGAGAGAAAAATGTTTAACAACTGTCCTCAAAATGATCACCAGTTCTTCACAATCCAATCTGCTGCTTTACCATGTTGACTCTGATGCTTTC
>NW_010311176.1:0-22396 GCF_000700745.2 Antrostomus carolinensis | reverse complement strand
TACTGCTGCTGAATACTGTTATATATATATATATATATATATGTTATACATCTATAGTTTATCTATATAGAGAGAATTTATATATGAGTTGATATGTAAGTTTTCTGTCATGCCCATGACTGGGTTCAAGCAATCTCATATGAACTGCTACCAAAAAACTCTCGTGACTATTTTGTGAAGGCCAAAGTCTCTCTAGCCAAAGGAGCTCTAGGGCACAATTTGGAGCATCCAGATGAAGCGAAGAAAGCAAAGCTGGGGAGGATTACACTAGATTTTGCTTCCCTGAATACCCTAGTTGTGATCTGAGTTTACATGGAGCCAAGCACAGATGTACAACCAATTTTGCTGTTCCTTCAAAAAGGAAAAGCATCCACAGATGGTACTTCCAAGGCTACTTGAAGGACAGAGGGAACAAGAAACCGAGTCCCTTAGTTTCTGAGAGGACAGTGTTGGTTCCTTCTAGCAGAGCCCAGCAGTTGTGCTCCACGTACAAATACATGCTGCATTTTCACAAATGTTTTTAAATTGCTTAGATAATTGGGTGAAATGTGTTTGCTTGACCTGCTCATCACTTTATTCTTATCTGGCCATGGAGTCTCTGCTTTCTTTATACTTAAATGCAGGTCACTGCATCTCCTCTGCTCACAGATCACAGGAAAAGAAAAAATGTATTTTGTAGGGCATGTTACTCCCATCTGATTTGTTACAGCTTCAGTTTTATTCCCCAGCCTTAATCTTTTGTTTCACTGTTCTGTTCTGCTTGCTGTGTTTGCATTCAACAGGACTAGTAAAACCGTGGCAGCTTTAGTCAGTATATGAAGCAAGCTTGCTGAAGCCACTATGAAATGGAAGAAAGAAAATCAAGTTAGTGGTTGAATATTTACCTTGCATCCTTTAAAATGCCATTGATCTGGGGGTTCTCTTTTTTCTCCTGGGAGAGTTAGGCAGCAAGAGAACAATGAAAATGCCAGAAGGAAGTTACCTAAAGTTAAACAGTTGAGTGCATAAGTTTCTCAAATAAAAGTGATTATCTCATATTCAGACTGGAAAGTTATCTGCATCTGATTCAGAGAATATATTAACTTCCATAAATTATAGATATATTAAAGAATTTTCACTTTTTTTTTTAATTTATTTTTTTCTCCAGACTGTGGAGCCCTAAGTTTCCCCAGCTCATAGGAAGCACAAGCCTGACCCCGGTGTGGTCAAAGGCAACTCCCCTACACCCTGAATTGAGCCAGCCCAGGCTTGCAGCCCTGGTGCCGAATGCTCCATGGGGCTCGCTGCGGTGGCTTTGCGCCTCTTCTTTCTCTCATTTGGAGTTGTATCCTTCCTCTCATGGTTCAACATGGAAGGAAGGTTGTCAGTTCTGACAGAATCACATACAAAAAAGTATGTGAAACATTTTCATTTCCATTTGGAATCCTATTTCAGATGTAAATGGCCACATAATATTGTGAAAAGCAGTTTTCTATCTATCCACTTAATACATTTCCATTGAATCAAACCTTAAATGTTGAAACCAAATAATGCAGGAAAGAAGCAACCAGTCAATATGTACTACAATTCATTCAGTGACAGCTGCATATCATTCAGAAATGAAAGAAAATAATAAAAGAAGGTATGACATTGATAATCCTTCAAATACATTGCCTGGAGACCGAATAAATTTACATTGAAACTTCAGTAAATAATTAAATGCATTCCTGTTTGTAGAACAGCAGACTCAGAGATAAAACTCCTAAAAGACATGTAGATTACATTCTTTTTAGCTACAAACTTATTTTGGTCTAGAACCTGTAACATTTGTTAGCAATTAATATTTGAAAACCACATTTCCTTAAGGTATCATGAAGCTTGAGTTTTCCACTTAAACACCAACCAAGGCAAGATCTCAGTTAAACTTGTTCTCCATGGCCTACACCCAGCTACATATATGCAGGTGGATGCAAACATCCATCCTGTAAAATCTAGTGGTAACAGACATAACAGATTTCAAGGAAAATGTATATGACTCAGTAAATCCAGAATCTAACAAAAACACGATTAACCCCCCGCCCCCGAACTGACGTTGTTCTGATTCCTGAGATACTTCTCACGTTCTAATGTTCATGTTAGAGCAGCAGTTCTACTGCATTGGTAAAATGCAAGGTTAGGGGGTGGCCTTACACAGTATATTTGGAGAAACAAGTTTATAAAATGCTAGTTCAGCCTGTGGGGTTTTTATAAGACTTTTATGTAAACATTACAGAAAAAGAAGAAAAAAGTTGAGTGTATGCTGACACGAAAAAAAGTATTTCACACCTGTGAAAAAGAAGTGCCAAAATATTTTGTGTGATTATCCATTAATTTAAAAAATATGCGTATTTAACAAAGCTGTGCATATCTAACACCTGTCATAATCCACAATCAGAAAACATAAAGGGAGGATGGATGATACAATCAATCCTGTTTCTGTATCACAGTGCTCTTTTAGCATTGAAACCAAATCCAGTTTAAGACAAAAATATTGGTTCCTAAAACGCTACTAAGTAGGCTGCACTGTCATGCGATCGTACAAAGTGTGCTGTAATTTTTATTAACCTTAGCAGACTCCCTGCTCTCCTAGAGACAAACATCATTACAGCGGACAGAAATTACGCCTGAAAGCGGGATGTCCTGCTACTGCATGTTCTTCTATAACGTGCATATATATATACAAAACAAAAAGAAAATCTAAGAACACTACCTGAAAATAATTCTCCAAGAAAGGCAGTATTTCTGCAAACACTACCATGCAAAGCTAAATGGAGTTTAGGGGGGGGTGAAAAAAAACCAAGCAGTCTCTAGAACAAAATCAGAAACACTGACTCGTGCTGTGAGTCCCTGCAGCGCTGGGTCATTTCTTGTGCTGCAGAGCAAGCTCAGCCTGGGCTTTATCTTTTGTCCTGAAAAGATGTTTTGAACTCCACCGTGTGGACAAAAGGAGGGATGATGCAGCCTCAGAAAAGTTTATTACTTTCTTTAGGCAAACTGAGTAGTTCTATACATAACTATTTGAGGAAAATCCTAACACGTTCTTAGTAGGTGATAAAGCAACTTGCCATAAAATATAATCGTCTGACCCTGAACTAGAACAAAGCTTAGAGAGCCTTTAAGAAAGGTTTAAAACATTTTGTCAAAGATATTTCAGTTCAAAGTCCTATTGTATGTAAACATTCCCAAATCAGAAAAAGATCTTATGCTACTGGAAAAAAAAAAATTCTCCATGTTTAGTTCCTTGCAATTCTTACTGCAGCACAGACTGCTCAAAACAGATAGGAAATTGACAAAGTGAACTGCAAAATAGATGAGTACCCCTTTGCCCTCCCCGGCCCCCTTCCCAAAAACTAAGACCACATCAGTCTGAAACTGCAAAGAAATTTCAGGGGCCAAACCTGAAAACTGTGCAGAAGCACATTTCCAGCTACATTCTGCTTTCAATTCTGAAAATATGGAGTAGGAGCAAGGCAGTGTGAAGTAAAGTTAAGCTGAGATTAACTCTGTTCTACCCCAGTGAAGAACACGGCATTTTTAAAAAGGTATCAAGACAGCCCGTATAAAAAAATACCTGTTTTCTCATAAGAGAAAATTAAAGTGGGCTTTTAGCAAAATAAAAAGTAATGCAACGAGATAATTATCAAAGTTACCTGCAAATCAACTGAAAGTGTTCAAACACTTTTTAAAAAGACCTTTAGATTTGAGTCTATAAAAAGAAAAAGGCATCCGTAGGAAACATAGATGAAAAAATAAAACTTCTTCAAATATAAAAAGTGTTCTGCTATCCGCTAAGTTCAAGTAAATAAACATACAGCAATTGCATCCAGCAAATAACAGATGCTCACTTTCAGTCGGCTAAAAGCCCCAAAATATACACATACCACTAAGGCGGCGCAATGGTCTATGTACAGCCTTCCAGGAGGGGGCTGCTTGCAAACCTCTCGGTCAGCGGATACTCTTTACAAGACAGCACCCTTATCGATATTATCACAGAAAACAAAGTTTAAAATTAACTTACAAAGTAAAAAAATATTTAGATTTTTTACATATATTGGAATTACTAGAGAAGTAAAAAGAAATCAATGAAAAAAATGTCCATGCAAGATACCTGACCAGCAGTTCATTTGACTGAATGGAAAACAGTAGGTGGGCCCGTTCCTCCGCTGGCGCGCGCGCCCGCAGACACGCTGGCATAAGGCCCTGGCTCTCCCTGTGGGGCTGGCAGACCTGTGGCCGGAGGGCGGCAGGCGCCTCAGAAGGAACAAGCGCTTGGTTTCCAGCTGCCTCGCCAGTTCCCTGCGTACACACAGCTACGGCGCTGTGAGGACCGGATCTGGAAAGGCGGCCAACACCGCAGAGCAAGCCAAGATGTGTTCCAGTTCCACAGGCGCGCGAGGGCTGGGACGGGAGCAGCGTGCTTTGAGCTAAGCACAGGCAGGACCACTTGTTCCAAATGCACCTTCCCCCCAGCGGGATGGGCGCCCACCGCCCGCAGAGCAAGGAACGTGTGGGCCTAGAGAAAGGGCAGTTATTGCCTCCCAAGGGACAGTGAGGGATGAGCAGGAAAGGAGGTGGAAGGACTGTGCCTTTGCCCTGCCTATCCCCATCCTCAGGATGGCCAGACAAAGCACCCTGACCCCCACTGAGGGGTCCCCAGCTGCAGGCATATTACAGCAGATCCCCTGAAGGGGATGGTTTCATGGTACACCACAGGTTTCTGCCATCCTCCTGCCTGCTGCCCTCTCCTGTCCCAGGTGTTTACTCTCAGCCTTCGATCTCTGCGCTTACTTCAACATGGCTCTTCGGGTGTGCTTTCTCTCTCAGAAAGCGTGCCTAAGGCTGCCTCTGCTCCCCAGCTACCCGGGGTCACTCTGTTACCTCTTGCTCCGGTGCGGGTGCAAGTGCTAGGAACTCTATTCAGAACAAACTCCAACGTGTTTTGTTTTTTTCAAAAGACCCCCACCATTCAATCCTTACTTTTTAAAAGGAAAACCCATACGTCTGCTAGATTCATGTCTCACAACAGCTTCTCTGGAACCCAGCACTTCCAATTTGGGAACGCTTCCCTGGCAGCTCAGTGCTGCTCAAACACAAAGTCACCAAAACCATTTTCCTGCCTGACATGGGAGAGAACAACTGACTTCCTAACAGCAGGGCAGGAGCCCTCAGTACAGCTTTTGTACTACAGATTTATTTTGAGGTTGTGGTTTATAGCTGTCCATGTTCTCTCAATAGCACCTTCACTTTCTATTGCACTGTAGCAAACTCCGTAGGACTAATCTAGGATCAACTGTTTCCTAATAACCAAGAGTGAAAATTCAGCTAACCCTCCTCCCTCCTTTTAAGAATCTGCCTCTGTACGATTTATTTTCTCCATCTTCTCTTTTGCTCAATCCTTTGAGCTCCACAGGATTTACACTTTGTTCTGTTTTGTTCTTTACTGACAATGTCTGGTCCTGTAGGATTTACTCAATGCCTGCAAGCTGCATGCAGTCACGCTCTCTGCAGTACACCTTTCCAAGGAGGGTTTTGTAACTTTGCCAAATTTATCTTGAGCTCAATTTTTTTTGCAACCAGTTATTAGGTCCTATGAGTTTTGCATTCTACTGTTTCCACCTTGTTCTCAAGTTTATTTTGGCACACAATTATTGCAGGAGGAAGAAGAAAAACTCTGCCATTTGTAAGATTAGAGGCTTGCAAAGTTCCTTCTTTGACTGTCTGACTGTGTACCCATCACCCCCTGCTCTAAAGCAAGGGGTTGTCTTTGCTGTAAGTAGACATAACGGCAAAGTAGCTTGATTACAGGCAATGATACTACAGTTGCTAAGTTGATGTAATGGTTAGAAGACATGCCAGCTCTCAGTTGGGAACATCCAATACCAGCCCCTAGCAGTTTAGTATCTGGAGTACAGGTAATCATGACTATACAAACGTACAAGCCCTCAGCTGGGACAACATCCAGTCAGGAGAGACACTTCTCAGGGCTACACCCGGCAAATTTCCAGTCAGTCTGAAGTGAAACGTTGGATGGGACCAGAGATCAGAAACACATCTTCGTTTCCTTCTTTGACATCTAGGAAGTGACTGAAATGGTGGGTAGCGTTCGTGGTGCCTGATGCAGACCCGACTCAGATGGTGTGCCGGAGCCTTCTCGAGGGACACAAACATTTAGTCTAAACAGAATTCCCAGTGCTCCAGCTCAGCTCTTGCATTTGCCGTGAACAGGCACACTTTAAAACTTCAGAAATGCTTTTTCTCCATTTAAACTTCATCACCAGCAAGAAAAATAAAGCCAGCTTACATACTGTCTTAAGTTATGATAAAATATTTTTTGTTTGAAGGAAGCTTATGAAAACTATTTGGGTCTATTTTCTCCTCTAAGCAAAATAAATATGAGAAACATAACACATGGAATGCACTCTGGAAAATATATGTCATTTCATAATTATGACACTGCAAATAACATACAGAAAGGCTCAATCCTGTGCCTTATAAATTGTCTATACGCCATGCAGTGTCGAGGGAAAAAAAATGCACCAAATATTTCAAAGGTTAAATTAACTCACTGAGAGGAGTGACAAGTGACTGTGAACCCAAGTGTCTAGGGGAGAGGGTTTTTATTTCCCACTGGTGCGTGACCGAGTCTGTGATATGTGGTAATAGCAATCTGCAGGGTTGCATCTCCCGTTGGGTCCAGGTGGCCCCTGCGGTCCAGGTGAGCCTGGTGCTCCCGGCGGGCCAGGCAGGCCAGTAGCTGGTAAAACAAAGTCAGAATTAGCAGAGTCCTCGCCAGAGCAGGTGCAGTGCCCGTGTTTCATCACTGACAGTCAGCTGCACGCCAGCTCATCGTGAGGAGGCACAGGGGGGGGTCTGACCTCACGCTATGACCAACCGTGGGAGGAAAGGGACTGGCGTAAAACTGGCATGTGAACCAGGAGAAAGGCCTGTTCGTTCATAAATAACAACAGCAGAAATAAATCTGGAGACTTGTACCTGAAAGGCCGGGTGGTCCAGGGTCACCAGGCAGTCCAATCCCAGGCTCGCCTCTTTCCCCTTTCTGTCCTCTATAACCTACACAGAATAAAGACATGAAAATAAGAGTGTCCTCTTATTATAAACAGTGATCTTCCATGTATCTTGTTGACAGGAAATTATCAAGACAAATGTAATTGTGAAAACACATGCTCATTTCTTTTTCTGAGACCACTCTTTTTTTCTGAGACTGCTCTTATGTTTATATGTTCCTTCTGGAAAATATGAGGACTTCTAGCAGTAACCATTGCATCCTCTCCCAGAGGACTCTTGCTGTGTTCACCAGCCAGACCTTTCCCTGAGATTTTAAGTTATCTTCCTGATGTTCCTCTAATAAAGAACCAAATGCATATTCTGCTCTAGTGTTACCTGTTCAATGAGGCGATGTAAAGCACCAACCCAAAGGCCATCTGGAGTCTTACCAGCCCTTCTCTAATAGCCCCCAAACTGAGCGAGACTTTGCCCTCTCCACTCTGCACAAATCTTTATGTCTGCCCTTTTTTAAACTGTAGCCTGGAAATTGCATGCTCAGGTACTCCCCCATATGTGAGGGAAGACCCACATCCCCTCCAGTGCTACACAGCTGCCCTCATGTGGAACGAGGCGTCTTTAGAGCTTGTACAGATTCTGGGTTCTAGCATGCAAAGCCTGCTTTTGAGCCAGGTGCATGTATATCATTAACAAGGTGTGATGACTAATTATACTTTGAATATTTGTGTCTGTTTTCTTCAAAAACCATAGCTTTGTATTTATCTAAATATCCTCCATCTTCTCAAACACTGCAACTCATGTCCAGCTCCTGTTCCTTTTTCCTTAAACTCTGGTTGCTTTAGAGTAGAGAACTTGTAGGTATCACTATAACATTTTGTTTCATATTTCAAGTTGAAAATCCATTTTAAAATGTAGCTTTTCTAGAGAATGTAATTTGGATGAAGGCATTTTTAAATGAAAAAATGTGACAACTGCCACAACCCCTTAATTTAAAAGGGATTTTAAGGAAACTGTTCCCTCTCCAGCTCCTCAGACATTGGCACGTAAGGTGACATATGCTGAGGATTAATTTGCCAATTTCTGGTCACACTTGGAATGAAATTTGTTCTGCTTCAGGGACCAGTACGCTTCCAGTGCAGCGTATGCTATACAATAAACTTCCTTTTGTGAAGAGCTGTAACTCAGTTTGAATTAAAGCGAAGAGTCATGGCTGACCAGTCAGCACAGTGGTAACCTGACATCTCATGAAGATTAACGGGCACTGGCAGATGGATGGCAAAGGTTGTCTTGTCAGTGTACTGCAGCCTATGGCAACACTGGTACTTCACAGGACAATCCAGAGGAAAACTATCGTAAGTGCTGTGGGTACCAGTTCAGGGTTGTTACAACAGGCACAATGCAGTAGGAATGGTACACAAAATATTGAAACTTGGTTAAACAGAAGCTCATCATACACTTCGGTAGAAAGTCTATTATCTGTTACTATCATTCTATGTTTCAAAACAGAGCCCCAATTATCTTACTCTTTTCTCTCAGCACCCTAACAAGGAAATTACAGTGAGGCAAAACCATTAGAAAAAGCATGCAGAGTGACGTGCATAACAGAACAAAAGGAAATTAACTGTTTAAAAGCTCACAGAGAAACAAACTTGATATTAATCATGCATTCTGGTCACTGAGTTGCGTTACGCAAAATTGTACAGGGCATATACACACACAAGCTATAAAGACTCAGAAAAGGGAAGATACAGGTGTTTATATACAATTATGAATCTTGATTTTGCTCTTTAATGACCATAGTAGTACTTATAACTACATCAAGCTGGTTGGCTCTGAAAATCTTGTGTCACGCATAGCAGTTGCTACTGTTTGAGAAGCTCAATCACACAACCACAGGACATTTACATTTCCTATTTATTATATGTATCTATGTTTCTTAATTTACAATAGATAGTTACAGTACATTTCTCACTACAAACCCAGTTCACTGTAATTTTACAAAGTAGTGCTGCCACTAATAATTTGTTTTGCATTTCTTTAGTTATGGGGAAAAGAGAGAAATCACATTAACGATGTATCACATTTACAAGCTCCATAATAAGTGTTACTGTAGGTATCTGAGATGTCATAGTTGAAAAGGGTCTGAGATAGACTGAAAGATTCTGTAAACATCACTGGAATTCAAGACAATAAGGAAAAAAAACCAAAACACAAAACCAACCCAACGAACCCACAATAGGACAAAGAGCAGCCTGCCAATGCAAAGATATGATCCAGGGCAGAGTAAACTGTTACTGGCTGTATCTGAATACACGTGCAAAGGTGTAGTTTGTACACAGTGGCAGGTAAGTTCTATGGACACTGAAGTTTAATACAAAAATTTCCAGGTATCTTTTCAACAAACAAGGCTTTATTTAACAGGGTGTAAGCATATTAGTAAACAGGCCTATACGTAAACAATCTGAACAATGTAATGTGTAATTCTGCCAGGAAAATACTTGAATTTAATGAGGTAAATTTTGCTCAGGAGCAGGGCCATGATTACACTTCTAGAGGATAATATCACCTTCTCTCTGAGCTTAAAGTGACAAAAGCATACACAGTCAAAAGAAAATATTACCATACATTTAAATCAGATTTTGATTTATTGTTTTTAATGTAAAGGCACATATAAGATGCTGTCTATTTTTACTGGTAGAATTACAATTCCAGTAAAAGGTACCTGCTTAACTTAAAAGGCGATTGCTTTTAGCAAAACCTTTCACTTGGGTTCCAGAAGTTTTGCTGTGATTTCTGTAACCCAAAAGTTGTGGTATGTAAACATGTACCCAACGTGGGTAGTATGGTAAACACTTGGTAGCTGTATGTAGCAAGTATGTGCTCAAATGGGTAAGTGTTCTCCTGCTCATAGATGAGTGGAGATCGCTAAAACACAGCTTTTGGTTTGGTGCTCTCCACAAACATCACAGTCAGAAACAATGTTACTGCAGCACCCTCCGCTCTACCTGGAAATGACACGAGTTCATGTCTATGAACTTGGAGGTAAAGAGTTCTCTCATTTAAACAGCTCCAAGAGGTATTCCACCTTTATCATGGAGACTCTTTTCCATCCGCATGGATAATAGAGCACCTGCAACTAACACATCAATATCTAGAGAAATCTGAGGTTCTTCAACACATATGTGAGGCAAACACATTCCCATGACAGGGGACCATGAGACTGAAGCATCCATTGTATTTTACTTTGCAAATACTCCGTGTTCTTAAAAACAAACAACTGCAAAGCAACAGGAAGCATGCTAAGACCAAGCTCTCTTATCCAGCCTACAGGGCACACTCTAAATACTCTCTCTGGGTTACAGCCCCCTCAGCTGAGAGGTAGTAACTGAGTTTCAAATCAAAGTAAAAGAGGTTCACTTCATCCTCCACAGCAAAGAACAGTTTACAGGAGGTAAGGCTTGAAACCGGTGCAGCTATTTCAGAAAAGTGACTTGCCTGGACAACATCCACTACAATGCGTTCCTGATGTTAGCCAAGGTTTCTACATGCTCCCACCATACAAATTAATAATTATAATAAGAGATACAAATTTTACAACAGAGATCAGCAATAAAGATAAGGAACTTTCACTATTCATCACATGGTATTTTTCTTTCCTGAGCTGTGATGTTTGATTCCTTGAGGCTACCATGAGTTACGAGGACCTATAAAAAGCCCTTGTTTCCTTAATTTTGTAGAAACAGTGAAGTTTAACTAAGATGAAATCTTCTTTTCTCTATTGAGAAAAAAAAATAGTCATATTAGCATAAAGGATTTCTGGATTGCAAAATTATCCTCAGGTGCATTTGGTCTAACGGACCAAAACTCACTATTGTAGTTTTAAAAATCCAGTTAAGTCGGTGGAGTTAGTTGATCTTGATTCTCTTAACACATGACAAGCTGACTGACTGTTTGCAAATGGATGACATTGCTATAGCTTGTCTATAAAGTCTTGAAATAAACTTCCTGTTTCTCTAGGAGACATGAGCATCCTTTAGGACGCATATGGAGTAAACAAGTTCCTCTGCTCCTCCATAAGTAGATGCTGTACATTTCACTGGTAACACTGCTTCACAGTATCAGCTTGTTGGTGCATATGCCATAGGTTGTTTTTTTTTAAATGAAGGAAAATATATATATAAATCTTCCAATCACTATTATATGAAGCCTGTTTAAATACTAATTGCATGTTTCATAATTTAAGTTGCAATTCTTTGTTGGTTTTTGTTTGCATGCTGTATTTTTGTTGAGATGGTCCTATAAAATCAAAATTATTTGCACCTGAACCACTGGGAAGTACCTGAGGTACGCTATGAACAACCTTGCTGAAGGCCAGCAGGTAACAATTCTGGACTTCATTAGAAATGAACCACTCTATGAGTCTAGCAATTCCTTAAATACATTTTTTGACGACCATGCCTACACTTCCAAAATTTAATATCTATGTTTTCTGCTTCTAACTCCTACCTATTGGTTTGCTGTGTAGAATGAGGCTCTGGTGGAATGTGGCCAGTTCCCTCGGGGACTGACACCCCACTCAAGGAATACAGAGGGGCCCCTGTGAAGCTGGAAGTTAAGTTAAGCAGCTCCTTGGACACACAGTGACACCTGCCCTTCCCGCTGGCTGGCTCGAGCAGGCTCTCTGCTCAGTCTTGCAGCATCACAAACAGGCTCTGGAGGTATTTGTAGAGGTCCTGGTTATTGTTCTCAAGAAGTATCTACTACTTTTCACTGGTTGTAGGGGACAAGTGATTGTTTCATTCTGCCAGCCCAGAAATGTATTACTGCACACAGCAAAACCCTGGGCTGGGCAATCTGGGCTACACCCAGAAATATTATAGGGAATATCTGTCAGTCAATATCGAATGCGTATTGTGACTTGGGCATATGGGTACACAGCATGCTACCTTGATGATCTCAGCCACACATGCATGTAACGTGCTTCTCCAAGAAGTCTTCTCTGCTATGCCTTTTATGGCTGAAAACAAACTGGAATATGTAAAGATACTTTTCAATCTGCTCAGAGACAGTAACACGCACAGGCACAACTGGGAAAGGCATGAAGGGTATTTGTAAGTGTGCTTCTCTCACAGGACTCTTACTCAGAGTTGAAAAGAAGGCAAGACAAATTTTTGGTTTTCTTTCATTGGAAGTATAATTTCATATATCTTTTGATGTATCAGAGAAGTAAATGCTTCTCACTTAGCTTACCTTTTACTAATCAATAACGAGTATTGAGCATATCAGTAAAATAAATGGAAATTCTGTGTACATGGGGCACTACTTTTACTTAAGCATAAGGCATGAAAAAGCAGCTTTATTTTTTTTTTCAAGCATAGCTATCATCTTTACTCTTGATGCTCGCTAGCTGGAAATGAAGCCTAGTACAACATTCCACTTCCCAGAAGCATCTGAGACTCTCCATCACATACATCATCATTGAACAATCTGGCACTGACATTGAAGTCAACTGTTTACAGTTATCTGAATATTTAGGTAATGATGAAGTCAGTGTTGTAAGATTCTAAGCCTTTTATTGTTTTCCTTGATCCTTTATTCTTGTTCTTCTCATTCTGAGCTCATCACATTTTTCAAGCTTCTGTCAGGAGTTTGCGCTTATCAATGTTAGTAAGTCTTTATTCTTCTGATAGCTTTAGGATCCACACATCTTCAGCTTTGCTCTCATGTTCTTCATTCCAGTCTGACTTGCTCTGACTCCAGAGCAGACCAAACTAACAAAAGATAATAAAGAACTACCTACAGATAAACTGCAAATTACATATTACCCACCCACAAAACACTATTAATCGATAAATTATTTTTTCCTTTTATTCTATTCTCCTCTTCCTTTTAATCTCCGAGAGGCTGACTCTACAGTAGGGCACAGTTACAATGAGCCTGGATCCCTTGAAGATAATTTTGCAGTGAAAGACAGTTCAGTGAAACAAGAGTCCTATACTGTCCAAATGCATTGCAGTGTACAAATTACTGTTTGGGGTATAGTGAAAAGCTGATTACTCTGAAACTGATTTGTGAAAATAGATTACTTCACTGTAAGAAGAATTAATGTGGTAATATTTCCGTTTTCACTGCTTCTTAAAGAATATTTGCCTTCAGTTTTTCCTCCTCTGTGTTGTCTCAGGATCAGAGCTGAGAGCACTCAGACTTGGAGATCAAATTTTGTTTCTTAAATAAAATGGTATCTCAATATGAAACAGGATCTAAATAGTTACATTAGAGTGCTTGCATAGTTTGTCTTCCTTGTTAAAGTCTTTTGGAGAAAAAAATAACTTCTACAGAAGTCTAGACACCTGTGAGCTTTATATATCTGTCAGTAATTAACCTTATCACTTATTAGAATAAAATGCACTCATTAGGAGTTTTTAATCAGTAAAATCCACACATTTACTATGGGTTAATATTTAGATCTAGTCTGGAAAAACATAAGTACAGTTTTAAAAGTTAATCATTAGGAAGCTAGATAGGTAATCCTGTCTTATTTAATAAGCATTAGCAAGTGTATAAAGATTTCAAGATACAATCCATGGAAACATTTTTTGGGATTCCTACCTTGAATTCCACGTTCTCCTGGTGGCCCTGGCAAACCGTCCTTTCCTGGTGGCCCTGGTAACCCATCTTTTCCTGGGGGCCCTGGTTTTCCATGAGCTTGGGAAGCAAGCATTGCAGCAGGCAGCTTCAGCTGGGATACAAACTGAGCCATCCTTTCTTCATTAACGAAGGACATAAGAAAAAGCAGGTAAGAAATCTGCTAGCAAAATATGGGAAAATAAATAAATCCCAAAGCCTAAGCTAAAGTAAGGTTCTGAAAGTAAAGTGTTTAATCCTTCTAAATGACAAGGTATTAAATGCTCCTGTAAGTACCGAGGCCTTTAGTTCCAACTCAGTCTCATGTTTGAGTTCTTACCCTTTCAAATAATCTGAACGAGTTTGTACTAAAGATTCTATTGCTACTTTCTTTTACTAATGTCCTACAATATTTTAAATGACTTCTGACTCCTGTTCATGGAAGTATTTAAAATACATGAACACAGAACAATTAGTACTTAACACTCCTATGAAAGACTACCTTATATGTTTGTAACTCATAAGTTGCAAAGTAGAGCTTAAATCCTGTGAACAGTTCTTGGAACGTGCTGAAATCCTGCAAACAGTTGTGAAAAAACCTGTAAGTACTCAGTAAACATTATTAATTGCAGAGATTTCAGCATGAACTGCTCATGCTGGTGGAATAAAGTCCACTTGGTAACATTTCAGTGTTCCTTAGAGAGGTAGACAAAATAGGTACTAACCTTGAATCAGTCTCATTTATATTGGATTAAAAAACATAACTAAGGATTTCACAATTTAGCAGGTTTTTACTGCGGTGGAGTTTTGAGATTTAAGCAAAAAAATCAAACAAAAAATAAGCAAGGTGATAGAAAATAGGCAAAGTGAAACAAAGCCAAAAATAGAACATCCACGGGAACACCGGTGAGGTGTAGAAAATGCAATAGCTATAAAGACAAAAACCAATATCCCCTGTAGGGAGGACACCTCTTAATACTTTCTTTTTATGAACAGACTAAATACTTGTTACCATTCCATTTGAATGGGAAAAGGAGGTAACTTCAGCCAACAAATTGCTCTTGAAATACATAGCAAGTTGAACTCCTAATGGGTAGCAGTCTGGAGAGGGGTGAAAATACACAAAATGATAGCCTTGTTATGAAGTGAAAAACTGCCTCAAGCTTTATATGATTTCTTTCATCCCTAAAGGATAAAGGTTTTGTATCCACAAATATTAATGACAAAACGGCTAAGCATACTGCAGACACAAGAAATGCATTCTGCAATGGAAGAGAAGCTACTGTTAATAGGTGTTCGAGCAGAAGCTTGTTTCAGACACCTACCTGAGTCACAGCTTTTCAACCCTGACTAAGAAAACACTGGGGAAGAAAAAGATTTTCTTCTCAGAGTAAGGACACACCTAAGAAAGCTTCCATAGTACAAAGGCCTTGGCTGAATTGGTACTTGCTTAAAACCATGCCAGAAGATGGTGGTTTGCAAGGGAGCTGTCAATCTCAGCAGGGATGTTTGCTGAAAATGCACAGCAGTTTGGACCTGCGTGACTGAAAGCTGTCAAGCCTTACTCTCACTCAGTCATCCAACAAGTGTCCAAAATATTTCTATTGTCCCCTCTTTAATGAATCTTCAATGACATAATGATACGTTGTAGATACATATGTATCTGCAATAATATATGATACATGTATGTGTACATACATATGTATGTGTCTATAATGATATATATGTATGTTTGCTATTATGTTGTGGAGCAAATCCCCTTTTAATGCTAATCTTTTACATAAGAAAATACTCTGGTTAACAGATAATATAATTTATAATTGTTTGAACATAATTATATTTAGTCAACTTAAACAAGAGTTAAACATAGCAGCTGCCTTCATACTGTAGCTAAGTACAATATAAGTCAGATGACAAGTAAAGAAATGTATATAAAGGCTGTAGGGATGCAAAACATTTAGAGCAGAACTTAAGATATATGCTTAGTTACATAACATCTCATTTTCTTACCTTCAAAAACCTTAAGAACCTCTTGTTTGATATATATTTTTATTTCTTCAAGTGCAACTGTATCAGCCTGGTGAAAAAAAAGGTGATATGTATCAGAAGAAACATACAGAGGGCACTTTGTGATGCCACAAAAAAAAAGCGCTAAAATTAGCATTAAAAATGTAAAGATGTAAAGATTTCACCAAAACTTAAATATTTCAATATATTCGTGTTATTTACTTAACTGCAAAGGCCACGTTATTGTAAATACATCATAGTACTATAAAGACCACTAATACCATGAAGTGGAAGAGGCACTCCCAACTGTCAACATGACCAGCATGTTATGTGTATGCAAATTAATTTGCATAAGACAGTAAGGACACTGTTATGCTTTACTTGCCTTCTGCATAGCATTTGCCAACTTCTAGCCCCCTCTAGGGACAAACTGCACAGCTGGCTAATTAAAACTGCATCACAGGACCAATAACTTCACTGGAAAAGGTTTTTAGAGCTTTCTCCTATCTGACTGAGGGTAAAAAGAACCCATAACATGGATATGTGCCTGTGTGCACACAGAGACAAACCAAGATATCTACAGCTGACAGGCAACATTTCATTGTCCTTTTAAATGCTGATTTCTCTTATATTGAGAATCATTTTTGCCCACCTCCTTTTCTTTTTCAGTTGCAAAGACTTACACTTTAGCTCTTAAGATTATGAAAACCTTGAAAACTAACAGTATTGAGTAGCCATATTGATTTGTCAGGAGCTAAAGAAATAAATGATTAAAGTTTATCCATAGCACATATTTAAAAAAAAAAAACCCCAAACCCCTGGTTGATCACTTGGGTATATTCTTTCCAGCTCTTAACTGAACATTGAAATTATCTCAGAGATATCTTAGTTTTTCTGATACTGTAGTATTGCTTGGTTGAATTTCCACTGCTCAGCACGTTACCTTCACGCTGTCTGAATTCACAAGCAACCAAGGAAAACCTGTACTTACTTACCGGAAACCCTGGGGGTCCTGGTGCACCTGGGGGACCTTGATGACCTGGTGATCCTGGGTAGCCTCTGTCTCCTGGTGGCCCAATAGGACCTACATCCCCCTTTTCTCCTGATGGGCCAGGTTTCCCCCGTTCACCTTGTGGACCTTTGTCCCCTGGAATACCCTGATCTCCCTGGGTAAAACAAAAGCAGAAAGAAAACCATTGCACACACTGGAACAAACTAGGAAAAGTCACCCAAGAATGCTAAAGAGAAAATTCTTCCCTGTTCAGAAACAGATTTTATCAGTCATGCAGGGAAGCTGATTTTACAGGTTAATCCTTATCTCTGAAAACACAGCAAGTAATGTTTTGTTTTCTCACACTTTAAATGTTGAAGTCAATGACAAAAAAATAGCTTGACTCTGTAACCCACTGTTCAAGGACAGAACTTGGGTGCAGAAAGTTTATAGCCCTTATACAAGGATTCGGAAATGTCAAATATGGCATAGGTAGAATTTAGGTGCTCAAATTCCCAAAGGTACAAGGCATCAGGCTTTTTCATGTAACTTTTCCTAGAAGCCTAATATTTTATTTCTGCATGTACACAAAATTTCTGTCAGTCAAAGAAACAACAAATACACAAATCCATTTATAATGAGTGAATTCCTTGCAAACAAAATAAGTCATTGTTCTGGCCAGCAACAGCTTCCATTGTGGCTGAGATAGCATTTACATTATTTTTATTTGTGAGGAATGAAATCTTTTTGAGTGACTTAATATATTAGCTATTAGTACAGCAGTGGA
Source organism: Antrostomus carolinensis (assembly GCF_000700745.2). Lineage (NCBI taxonomy): Eukaryota > Metazoa > Chordata > Aves > Caprimulgiformes > Caprimulgidae > Antrostomus > Antrostomus carolinensis. Next base: position 4,946 of record NW_010311176.1, on the reverse strand, counting down.
GCAGAGTGCTGCAAGTCACACGTTCAGATCATTAATGAACAGCTGGCAGTTCTTAAGGGTCACTGACTGCCCTTGCTGCATCACTTAAGCTGATGTTAGGCTCCACCAGGCAAAGAGCACCAAGAATTGACTACATAATTACTAGATAAATCCAGAATCTACATTTATGAAGGGTGAATGAATGGAATTAATTGCATTCTTAATCTACAGCAAGTGCTGGTAAACTGTATTCAGATCTGAAATCATTGACTGATAAACCGATAGAAGTGTAGTTATATTCTTGAGTCACAGTTACATGACATGTAAAGATTTAAAAAGAAAGCAAGGTAAGGATGCAACTAGGAGGTTGTACATTTTTTCACCTACCTGTCCTCCAATCTGTATGATTCCCACTGAGTTAGAGTTAATTACTGACTATAACTAAGCTTCACTCTACAAAGACCACTGTGACTTGTAAGGTTTCATTGAATTAGCTGACACCATAAATGCATTTCCAATTGGAGTCTGAAGGGTACTATACTTACAAGAAACCTTCAATAAAAATGTATTTATTGCATAAATATATACATATATAATTTCTCAGGTTTATAACCCTACAGGGTAGGCATGGATAGCTATTTGACTAGAAATAAACAAAAATGCAGGTTTTTATAAGACTATAGTGCTCTGGCACTAAGTGAAGCTAATCCTGGAACTGCTTTTCTTCTGAACAATTCCCATTTTACAGACTGCCAACATGTACGAGGCAGATCAAATACTCCAGTCACTTGTCAAACAAGCTTTTTTAAACTGACTCCAGTGTTTTCCTTGTGTTTGGAAGAAGCTCCTTGTAAAAAATCATAAAAATAGGTTGTATCTTCCTTCAGATTCCTCTTTAAACTCTCCTTCACTATGAATTGTACAAAAACCAGAGCAGGACATTTATGTTTCACAGTCTCCACCTACTGTGTTGATTTATTCGGTCCTTTCTAGTGTTCTCCTATCTCTTGCATTTAATCTTGTATTAAATTACTACAGAAGGAGCAATTGTTTTGCCTGGGTTTCTACATGCTCTAGTCCACCAGGCTCCCAGTCTGTGATCAAGGTATGTGAATAATAGCAATAAATGAGCCAGCCACCAGGACTTTAATCTGTTGTTGAAATGACTAGAAAGGCATATTTCTGATTGGTATAAATCACATGTTTTCAACTGGTTTGTCACTCAGTTTATAACGTAGTAACAGTAGTGTTTACTCACTCAAAGGATTATAAGATTATTTCAGCCCAGGTAACCTCTTCCTTCTTAAAATGGATTCTACAAGGATATACTTATATTAGACATAAAAACCTCAGGAGTTTTGTTCTGCCCTTCCAATTTTGATGTTTCTCTTTTGTATAACTGCAACAGCTGGTCTCAAACTGAAGGAGTACGCTGTACAGAAGTAATAATAACAGCTGCAAGAAAAACTTGACTTTGTGTTATTTTCTGTAATCAGGGCAAGCTCTCTCATAGAAACAGGCCTGTAATACCAGGTCCAGAGGGAAACAAAAACCCCACCAAAATAACAAAAAACTCTGCTCCAGCTCCTCTACTCATCTCTTATCCGAGATGCAGACTTCTGCTGTGTATCTCATAGTTATTTCTGAGGCAGATCTCCCCTTGTTATCAACAAACCTTTTATTTTCCTGCAGAATTGTAAGGAACAACTGACAGTTTTCTGAAAACTGTGTTCAGATACTGCAATGGGCGTATTTATAACTTTCCTGTTTTAAGAGGTTGCGAGAGGTTTTGATTTTCACTTGAGACAAAAATACTTCTGGAAATGGATTTATTTTTTAGCATGTATCTATATATTTCTTATATATATATATATATATACACACACACACATATATATATATATTTAACTCTGTACAAAGAAAGCTAGGTTGTGATATGTTTGCCAGCAATCCCAGAAGTGAGAGCAGACTCAGGCATCTGTGACCTCTCTGAGAGCAAGCCTATATCCATATTTACATCTATAGCTACATGGACATGTGTGTATGTATGTACTTTGTAACTGATGAGACTGGAAGCAATGCACCCTCTTCTCCTACCCTGAAGCTTCCCAAGTTTCACTCTGAGGAAACAAGCCAAGACTGTGTATCTGTCTCTCACAGAATTTTTCAACATCCTCCTCCCTGTCAGTATGTTTCAAGCTCGTGCACTTACAGGTCCAGTCTCCTCCTCTGGTTGTATGTGTACAGTACTATTTGCAGGGCATTCAGATAGGTTGACACCGAGAAGGTCAAGGCTGAGTGGTGTAATGCTCAAGTAGGTGGTACACTAAGAAGGTTCCTACATTTTATTTGTGTCCTTAAAGGCAGAAACAGAACATTGTAAACTTATTTTTAGTAAGGGACAATTATCGTAATAATGGTTAAAACCTTGTATCTCCTCAGTGTCATAAAGCAGCATTTCCTTTTCCAGATTACATAGAGAGGTGTTTTCCTGATTCATCAAATAAATATGGTATCAACTGGATTAGGTCACCAGGGCTTTAGCAATGCTCTAGCAGGAGCAGAGTATGCGCTAGGATTTTCTTTCTCTAGCAAAATAAAGATAATCTCTCATCTCCTATAATGATTCCTGTCCATCATGATCTTGCTACCATGAACAGAACTAATGTCTAAACATTGTGGGAAGCAGTAAGGTACTGCACTGGCATTCCTCCCGCCTAAGTGTAACAAGCTTGTTTTATATAAAACATGATTTGTGTTTGTGACATACACAGATCACAGGGATGATGATGGGACAAGATTTATAGCTCTTGCAAAGTCTGACAGTATCAAAACAGGATTAGCTACCTTCTATTTTTCAATATGTTGATCAATTTACACTGTCCATGCCAGCTGTGTTAGAAAGTCTATAAAAGTATTTCTTCTCTAAACACACAAGCCAACTCAATTCTAATTCCTTAAAGTGGCGTCTAGGACTAAACCTCTTAGTTGTCTAAGAGACTGCCTGATGTTCATAAAGAATTAATTTCTGGGTTTGGCCTGTAAAATATGGGCTGATGAGGTGCTTAGATGCTCAGTAAAAAGGAAAAACAGTTATTAAAGCAAGGGACTTACACGTTCTCCTTTCGGTCCTCTGTCTCCTGGTCTCCCCACAGCACCCTGAGAAATTGTTTTTGAAAAAAGATAAATGTATAACTTAAAGGCTTCATTATATATTCATCTGTTAGTAGAACTGAAAACAACTGCCTAAGATTAACAGCTATGGTATCTGTGAATAATAAAATAGACTAGTATGTAAAAGCATGTTTTCCTACCGGAGGACCTGGCAATCCATCTTTTCCATTGATTCCCTATTAAAAAAAGAAAGCACAACAATTTTTTAATAGATATGCTTATGCATATGCATTTTAAAAATATAAAGGGTAAAGCTCAATGTTTAGTGCTGGTGTCAGTACCTATTCTGAAGCTGCAGAGGCAGCAGTTTGTGTGGCTACAATACAGAAATACTCACAAATAGTCTTGAGCTGTGAAATAATAGAGCTCAGGGAGATACTGAACTGCAAGCACATTAAATCTGAGCTGAGAGCAGAGCAAAAAAAAATATCTTTGGCATCAAGATGTGCATTAACTCTAGTGAGCACACAACTTTAAATGACAAGTTATACAGAAATTCTGCGAATGTGGAATATGGACCTGTGCATGCACTTTTCCAGTCCTAGCTGGCGATTGGAAAAGTGATTATACAACCACAGAGGAGACTTATCTTATTTTAGATATTAGCCCGGTTGCCCTATTACCCTTCTGTATTTGCAGGAAAAATGCTCTGGCAGGGTTTAACTTACTAGGATATACATGGATCTGTACACGCAGCAAACTCACTGCTATTTCACTGAGTGAGAAAGAATGCCTTGCATGAGCAAAGATGTCAGGAATATTTCCTTCCCTCTCATACTGCAAAGTGGAGTTTTGCACAGATTGGGCACCTTGGACCTGTTTGCTGCTGAAGTTACAGAAATAGTCTTTTCCTTCAAGACAGAAGCGTGACATGGAGACATGCTGGCAAAGTGAAACGGTCTGCTTCCCATGTTTGTCCCCAAAAACATCAGGCTTTCAGGGAGGTAAAGAGTTCTGCGCTGTCCTAACTGAACCAATTCTAGAATATAAACTAGGTGGTTTTAAATCAGCTCAGACAGTGCTGACTACACTGCTGTCACAGTTTTATTAAATAAAGAGGTCAGATTAGACATATCCTAAGTGCTTCAGCTGCAGTGTCGCATCATCTGTATACAGAAGAGTTCAGAGTTATGAAGCACACGCTTCTCTATCTAAACTGAAACCGAATGTATTTTGTCACTCCGTCCTTTATAGACTAGGTTGAGTGTCTGGGTTAATATTCTCCTTCTGAAAAAATATGAGAGAATCCTTTATGTCAGCAGGATCCAAAGGACCCTCATAAAACCTTTAAAGGCAACATCTCAGTACCATTAACTATTAACACATCGCAATACCAGGAATTCTTGACTGAATGGTTAATATTGAGCACTGTAGCTCTAAGAGTTCTTCATATGTTACTTAGCTTAACACAAAGCAGGATGTAATCTCATTTCTTTTGTAACTTTGGATAAACTACGACACATCCTTTTGCAATGAACATAAATATTCAGTATAAAATTGCTTACTGGTTTTCCTTGTGGCCCTTCTGGGCCAGGGAAGCCTATATCTCCTATAGGTCCTCTTTCACCCTAAAGAAAAAGAAAATACACATACAAATCTGCATGTAAAATCTTGTATTCAATGTTTGAAATATCTGTGTATTAACATAAAAGTCCAGAACTCAAACTGGTACTTACAGGTTCCCCTGGCATCCCTGGGGACCCAGGAGATCCTGGCTTTCCCTGCAAAAAGAGAACATTACAAATTCAAATTACTAGGAAGCAATAATAGAATCATAGAATCATAGAATAGAT
>NW_010311175.1:1248-2040 GCF_000700745.2 Antrostomus carolinensis | reverse complement strand
GAAGAGCACTGGTCCCAGTACCGACCCCTGAAGGACACGTCAGTCACTTACCCATGGATACACCATAAGGGATCAGAACAAATAACCAAACTCGAGGTATTTCAGTATGATCTTTATTAGCTGGAGGTGAGCAGTGGTGCCTTTTCCAAGCCACGGACGGTTGAGCAGTTACAGCCGGTTTGCTGAAGCTCTCGGTACGGAATCAGCTCAGCAGACGCATCCTGCGACACGTCACTGCTGGAGAAAGCCTCAGCGAACCGGGTGGAAATCCTCCAAAAGCTCTCCTATTCTTTTCTTTTCTGCAAAAGACAAGAGGGTAGAGGTGGGAAAACCTGGAAGATTTTTAATATTAAAGTTTTAAAGTTAACAAAGTCACTAAAAAGCTGTTTTTTTTCCTACCACCAGTGAACTATCAGCTTGCTGCAAAAAATAAATAGGTATTTTTGTTTCCAGAGGGCTGAACTGCAGAGCCCTGTGAATACAGCTCAGTTCCAACAGTTCTTTCTCTGCACACATTCCTCCCAAAATGCCATAACATTCCTAGGTTGCCCAAGGAAGTTGTGGCTGCTCCTCCCTGGAAGTGTTGAAGGCCAGGTTGGATGAGGCTTTGAGCAACCTGGTCTAGTGGAAGGTGTCCCTGCTGCTGGCAGGGGGGTTGGAACTGGATGAGCTTTAAGGTCCCTTCCAACACACACCAGTCTGTGATTCTATGATAACCCAACTGCCAGAGTCACCCAACTGTATTTTATTACAAAATAAGACAATTTTCATCAAAATTCACCACTGAACCGC
>NW_010311175.1:0-1238 GCF_000700745.2 Antrostomus carolinensis | reverse complement strand
GTGACTCCATTTGGTACAAGTCTGTTCTTCACCAAGGCTCTAAGCCAGCAAGAGTCAACGGCGCTTCAGGTTTCCTGATGCTTCTATTTATTCCTTTTTCACCCGCTCTCCTGATGTTCTGAATATTCATCACACCGTTTGTAAATCTACACGTACTGCGATTTTACAAGAATAAGCAGTAAAATTTGATTTTACAGGAATAAACCCCATCATTTCTAATTTTCATTACTTTGTTTCTCCTTCACTGGCACAAGTTTGGTCTATTCTTAATATTTTTTGGCTGTGCAAGTTTTATATTAAAATAAGCTTTTAGGAGGAAGAGTTGGGTTCTCAAGGCAGCTGATCAGCTCAATAAAAGTCACAGAATCCCAGATTAGAAAAACCCCTTAAGATCATTGAGTCCAACCATGAACCCAACACTGACAAGTCCCCGACTAACCCATGTCCCTCAGCACTGTGTCTACACGACTCTTCAATCCCTCCAGGGATGGGGACTCCACCACTGCCCTGGGCAACCCCTTCCAATGCCTCAGAACCCTTTCAGCAAAGAAATTCTTCCTCACATCCCATCTCAACTGCCCTTGGTGCAACTTAAGGCCATTTCCTCTTGTCCTGTCCCTTGGGCCTTGGTTGAACAGACCCACCCCCACCTCTCTCCACCCTCCTCCAAGGGACTTGCACAGAGCCACAAGGTCTCCCCTCAGCCTCCTTTTCTCCAGGCTCAACACCCCCAGTTCCCTCAGCCACAAGGGAACTCAGCACACTTGTGCTCCAGACCCTTCCCCAGCTCCGTCACCCTTCTCTGGACACACAATATCTATTTTAATATCTAAAATATCTATTTTCATATCATAAAATCCTTAATGCTGATGCAATTTAGATTGCGAATAAGCAGGGAAGAGTTAGTGCTCAGTGTGACTTGCTAGAGAAGAACAGATTCTGCAAGCAGCCCAGCAACATCTTCACACCCATCAGCACTTATTCACTGGTGTCTTTCTTAAAATACCAGCTGATTATACCTGCTGCCTTAAAGTCTTCTGGGTGCTGCCTGACGTACTCAAACAACTCTCTGTCCACTTTGGCATGTATGTAATCCATACGTTTAGCCAGGTAATAGCCAACAAACCACCCCACGGTGGTGAACAGGATCTGGCGGTGAACACCTGCAGCAGAAACAGGAGGAATGTCCCCATGTCACAGCTCATCTCCCAGCCCCATCTGGGCCCCCCGCCTTCCCC
>NW_010311174.1:4548-4829 GCF_000700745.2 Antrostomus carolinensis | reverse complement strand
CATCTAGTGGGGTCACCAAGTAGGGTTCCCCTGGGATCAATATTGGTTCCAGCACTGTTTAATATCTTCATCAGTGGTCTGAGTGATGGGATCAAGTGCATCCTGATGAAGTATACTGATGATACCAAACTGAGTGGGGAAGGAGACACGTTGGAAGGAAGAGCCACCCTGCAGGAAGTGCTGGATAGGCTGGAAAACTGTTGAATTTCATCACCATGCTGCAGTTCTTCAACAGTGGCCGCAAAGAAGATGGGGCCTCCCTTTTTTCAAGGAAATCCATG
>NW_010311174.1:418-3937 GCF_000700745.2 Antrostomus carolinensis | reverse complement strand
AGGGTTAGGGTTAGGGTTAGGGTTAAGTTTATATTACGGTTAGGGTTAGGGTTAGGGTTAGGGTTAAGTTTATATTAGGGTTAGGGTTAGGGTTATGATTAGGTTTTGGATGCTGTTAGGGTTACATTAGATTTAGTGTTAAAATTATGGTATAATTTAGTGTTAGGATCAGTGTTAGGGTTAGGTTAACCCCTGAGAGTTCAGGTTTGGTTAGGTTTAGTGATACAGTGATGGGTTAGGGTTAAGTTCAGGTTTTTGATATCATTAGGTTTATGGTTAGATTTATTGTTAGAATTAGGGTAAGATTTAGAGTCATGAGTAGTGTTAGGATTACTTTTAGGGTTAGGATTAGGCTTTAGGTTAATGCTAGGGTTTGTGGTTAGCATTAGGTTTAGGGATTAGATTTATGGTTGTGGTTAGTTTCAGGTTTAGGATTATAGTTTGAGGTTAGATTTAGAGTTGTTGTTAGGGTTAGGGTTAAAGGTTAAGGTTATGGTTTCAATTAAATTTAGGAGTTAAGGCTAGAGTTTTGAGTAGGGTTAGGTTTAGTGTCAGTTTTAGCGACTGAGTCATGTTTAGGTTTAGGTGTTGAGTGTGGTTTAGTGTTAGGGTTAGGGTTTAGGGTTAAGTCCATTAGGGTTAGGGTTTGGGTTCAGTTGTGGGATAGGTTAAAGTTAGGGTCAGGGATAGGGTTAGGTTTATGGGTAGGTTTATGTTTAGGTTCAGCATTAAGCTGCCATTAGAGTTATTCTTAGGTTATATTTAGTGTCTGTGTTAGGGTGATAGTTAAAGGTTTGGGTTAGGTTTAGAGTTGGGATTGGGGTTAGAATTTAGATTTAGAGAAAGGAACTCTTAGTTTTAGGGTTAGAATTTAGGTGTAGGGTGATGTTTCAGGTTAGGGTGAGGTTTATGGTGCCCTTAGGATCAGGGTAATGATTTCGATTAGTGTTAGGTATAGGCCTATGTTTACGATTAAGGTGAGGTTAGGGTTACGTTTAGGTTTTGGGTTGACATTAGGGGTTAGGGTTAGGAGTAGGTTAGGTTTATTATAAGTTTTATGGATAGGGTTAGGCTTAGGTTTAGGTTTAGATTTACAGTGTCTTGCTGTCTAGGTGCTTGTGCTGTCACAAGTCCCCGAGTGCCTGATATGACCAGTGGGTAACTGAGTTAGGGTTAGGGTTTAGTCTACTAACACTAGGGTTTGGGTTAGTTTTAGGGTTATGGTGCTGTTAGGGTTAGGGTTTATGGCTCAGGATATGTTTTGTGGTTAGGGTTATGGTTAGAGTTACAGTGCCGTTAGGGTTAGGTTTTGTGGTTATGTTTAGGGTTAAGGTTAGTGTTACAGTTAAGGTGACAATTAGGTTAGGGTTAGGGTAAGGTTTAGGTTTAGGATTAGGGTCAGGGTTCAGGAGAGGATTAGGTTTGGTTTGGGCAATGGTACAGTTAGTGTTATTGTTAGATTTACTATTAGGTTTAGGTTTAAGTTTAGGGTTGGGGTTTCAGTTAGAGTTCTGATCAGGGTAACCAGGGTTGGGGTTAGGATTAGGGTTAAAGTTAGTTTTAAGATTGAAGTTAGTTTTTTGTTGAGGGTTTGGTTTAGGGTTAGGGCTAGGGATGGAGTTTGGTTTTGTTTTAGGTTTAATTTGAAGGTGTAAAATACTTTTGTGTCCTTGTTTGGGTTACAGTTATGTTTAAGGGTAAGTTTAGGGTTTCTATAATGTTATAAATAGGTTTATGTTAAATTTAGGGTAAGGTTTAGGGTTTGAATTGGTTCTAGGCTCAATTTTACAGTCGTGGTTATGGTTAAGTTTAGGGTTTGGGCTCTTATTAGGGTTAGGTTCAGGGTTAGGATTAGGGTCAGGTTTATGCTTAAGATCAGGGTTAGGGTTAGTCGTTGAAGTTACAGTTAGGCTTATAATTAGTATTATAGTTATGGGTTCAATTTAGGGTCAGGTTTAAATGTTTAGGAATGGGTTAGAGTTATCATTATGGTTAAAGTTTCGGTTTAGGGTTAAAGTTAGGGTTAGTTTTAGGGTTAAGGTTTATGGTTAGGATTTAGGGTTTAAATGTAAGGTTAGATGGTAGTTTAGGTTTAGGGTTTAGGTGAACTTTTTGGTGTCTTTAGGGTTAGGGTTAGGAATTGAAGTTAAATGTTGGGCTTACAATTAGCATTAAGTTAAGGGTTAAGGCTAAGGTTAAGGTTAGGGTTAGATTTAGGGCTAGGATTATATTTAGGGGTTAAATTTAGGGTTAGGTTAAAAATGTGTGTTACGATTAGAGTTAGGGTTATGGTTAAAGTTTAGGGTTAGGGTTAAATTAAGGGTTGGGTTTAGGGCTAAGTGTTAAGGTTAGGATTTAGGATTAGAATGTAAGTTTAGTGGATAGGTTGGGTTTAGGTTTTAGGTGAGCTTTATAGTGCCTTTAGGGTTAGGGTAGGGGTTAGTGTTATGGTTGGGTTTTGGATGCCCTTATGGTTGTGGTTAGATTTGGTGTTAAAGATTTAGGGTTAAGGTTATGTTAAGGGGTAGGGTTCAGGTTAGGGTTAGAGTTAAATTGAGGTTTAAGGTTAGGATTAGGATTAGTTTTAGGGTTAGTGTACAGATTAGCATTATGGTTAGGTTTTTGATGCCATTAGATTTAGGGTTAGGTTTTAGGTCAATACCAAGGTAATAGTTAAGCTTACGGTTAGAAGTACTTTTAGTGATTAGAGTCACGATTAGGGTTAGTTTTACATATAGGATTATAGTTAGGGGTTAAATTTAGGGTTAGTGTTGGGGTTGGGGGTAAATTTATGGTTAATCTTAGGGTTAGGTTTAGTGTAAGTTTTAGGGATAGGATTAGGCTTAGGTTTAGTTTTAAATTTATGGTGTGTTACTGTTGAGGCGATTGTGCACAAGTTCACAAGTGGCTCTGTCCTGCTTTTTAGCTGAAATAGAGCTGTTTTTTCTTTTTAGTAATTAGAAGAGGGGTGTTCTGGTTTCAAGCCTGGGACTCTCTGTGAGAGACACTGATAATGTACCAATGTTTACAGCAATGTCTAAGGCCAGCTGCTTGGCTTTTACCTCTGCAAACTGGCTAGATTCACCTTTTCTGTCAGTAGCCTCAGCGACTCGTCTGGTGGGACTCCACACAGCAGCTTTCCACTTTCAGTGTTTTCCTGCAATAGGACAGCAGCCATCAATGAACAGAGCACACTGTTTTTCATTCTCTGGTAGTTCATTGTGCGGTGGAGCCTCATTAGCTCACGTTACCTCCTCCTCAGGTGGCATTCTGAAATCTTTGCTTTCTGGCCAGTTCGTGATCACTTCTAGGATTCCCAGGTGACCAGGGCTTCCTATCTGGGCCTGTTGTGTGATTAGTGCGACCCACTTACTCCATGTGGCATCAGTTGTGTGATGTGTGGAGGGAACGTTCCCTTTGAACATCCAGCCCAGGCAGTTGGGACACCAGGAGGAGCTGAGCTTCAGTACCCATCACTTCTGAAGCAGCTCGAACTCCCTCATATGCTGCCAATATCTC
>NW_010311174.1:0-401 GCF_000700745.2 Antrostomus carolinensis | reverse complement strand
CAGTGGGCTTCAGATCCTTTGTATCCACGACTCCAAAACCCAAGGGGTCGACCTCGAGTCTCCCCTGGTGCTTTCTGCCAGACGCCCCATACAATGATGTCAGCAATGCAATGCAGGTGTTCTGGAGCTCCACCCTTTTCCACTGTATTCTGAATCATTTGATGGCAAATGTGGGGTTGTGTTTCCACCCCTGGGGTAGTTGATTCCAGGTGTACTGGACACCCCTCCAGGTGAAAGCAAACTGTGGTCTGCACTCTGCTGCCAAAGGAATGGAGAAAAACACATTGGCAATGTCTATGGTAGCGTACCACTTGGCTGCCTTGTACTCCAGTTCATATTGGAGCTCTAACCTGTCTGGCACAGCAGCGCTCAGTGGTGGTATGACTTCATTCAAGCCACGC
>NW_010311173.1:32785-67188 GCF_000700745.2 Antrostomus carolinensis | reverse complement strand
CCCTTCTTGGGCCGGCCCCCGCGCCGCAGGGCCCGGGCGCAGCTGGGGCTCTCCCGGCGGAGCTGCTTGTCGAGAGGAGTAGGGGGACCTTCTTAGTCGTGCAGTCTCCATGGCCCACGGCTTGGAAATTACCTCAGGTTTTGTTTTATTTGGGTTAATTAGGCACACATTTCTTTTAACTAGGAAGTTGAGAGGAGGCTCTCTCTCTTTTTCGGTACTGTCGCGCTTTTTATCGCCCCGCCATAGTCTTTCGGTGGCAGGTAACGGACTCTACGAAGCCGAGGCAACTTCTACACCAAGGTGTGCTCTCGCTGTGTATTGCTCCGAGGAAAGAACCTTATATGCGTCTGAAGTGCCAAAGCAATCGGGACTCTCTAAGGAAAAGTAGGAACCGGACCTGTTTTATGTCGTTTTCCTGATCAAAGCACTCTAGACACCTCCTGACACCGAGGGAAACGACAAGTAAAATACAGGGGTATCTAGAGTGTTTGAAACAGTGTTTCAGGGTGCTCCTGGAAGCCAGAAAGCTTTCAGAATTGCCCCTGCATTGACAGAAGTGCTTGAAATAACGATGTGGTTGCAGCTTTGACATAAGCATACAGGAGCTTTTGTTGACATCGTGATACAGCAGTGTGTGTGCATCCTGCACTTGTGAGTGAAATTAACGCCATGTGAAGTCCATGGTACTACTGCCTCAGTATTAGTAGCACATTCTACCCATCCAGGACAGAGGAGGAAATTAAGCTCTCGGATCAAACTGAAATTAAAGTGTGTTTGGTTAGACACAAGACCATAGCCAAATATGGAATTAGGACAAGACACTGGGTAAAACAGCCTTCCTGTTGAAAATGCAGTGCTTTTATTACAGGTGCGATTTGATCTGTTAAATGACGAGCATGCTGGGTAGGCTAAAGCCTGAGGTAGTTTTCTATATTATATTTTAACTCCTCAGTGACCTGCCAATTCAGAGTGCAAGATTTCTACCAAATCTGGAAAAACCCAGGCAGTAAAAAGTAAATTTTCTGTTTCACTTGAGAAATATACTGTCATTGCCTTGTGCTTCCCTCTTCTCAAATACATGAAAACTTTCTCATTGTTTATATGCTGCTGTTATGAGAATCTGAAGGTTATGAGCTCTGGGCATATTTTGTTGGTTTAACTAGGAGATGGACCTTTGGTTCTTTACAGAAGTTTTTTTTGTTTTGTTTTGTGGTTTTTTTTGTCGTGTAAAAATCAGTTTGTACAAGCAGTTGATACTTTGATGATGTTTTTAATCCTGGCCTTAGTAGGAAATCTTTCATCTACAGAGTATTGCAATCACAGGGTTATAATCTGCATTCCTGTATGCATTGTAAAAATACTTTGCCTTTAACAATAGTGCAGTTTTGGGGAGAATTTTTTTTTTTAAAGTCATCTTGCTAAGTCCATTCCCTTTTGAGAGAGACAGCCATCATGTTGCTATCACTTTAAAAGTCTGTTTGTCATAATATTGTTACTGCATTGTGCAACGAAACACTAAAAAAATTCTGCTCTTTATCCATGCAACTGGAAAAAATGCCGGTGTTGGCCTCAGCATACAGCTCAAAGGTACTTTGTGCTGCTTTTGAGAAGTGATGTTCATGCACAGAGCTTAATAGTTTTGTTCCCTGAAGTGAAAAGCCTGGAGATGATAGTGAGAGTGGAAGAAAATCTGGAGCTTAAGCTGGTCAACAAATTTCCTCCAGAAAGCTGGCTCTACTGGAAGAGAATGTGCAAATATTATAGCAGAGATGTTGCTCATTATTTTTATGATCTTGAAGTGTGTTTGGTGCTCAATAGCAGCTGCTAAAATCTGAAGTGAAGAGGATGCCTACAATATTGGCTTTTTGAGTAGAGTTTTCATTTCCATGGCTGGTGATCTGGAAACTTTTGTGCGCAGCAAATCTTTCAAATAAACTGTGCTTCATGGTAAGTGAAAGGGTTTTTTTGTTTCATCTTATACAGTAGTAATGAGTTTTGTTTGTGAGTCTGTATATTGATTTCCTGTGCAAAGTGCTGTGTAAATTCAGAGGAAAAGATGGCTATCGCACGAAGCTTGTATATATATAATAATAATAAATATATATATTATATTTGTAGCTCTCTCAGTTCTTTGGGGCTTTTCCCTTGTAAAACAGAGGGAACAGACTGAATCTTGAGATTTTCCAAAAGCATTTTAGCTGGATTGAGAAATCTGATGCCTATTTGTGAAATGGACAAGAAGATAATATCTTGTTTTAGTTTACTGAGGTAGAGCTGTGTCAGAATGGGTATATATCTTAAAATACTCTTTAAGGCAGCAAATGTACTAAAGTGGATATGGAAGAGCACTGTTTTTCTAATTCAGACTTTTTTTTCATTAAATAAAAGCAAAACCACAGTCATAATTCATTTCAAAAGTCAAAGAAATCCTTATCCTTTCCTTGAAATGCTAGTGGGTGTGCTGAACACTTTATTGTTTCAATAGTTTAGCCAGTGGAAATACTCAGATTAAAAAAAAAAAAATCTTAAATATTTTTATTTAGGTTGACTTCACCCTTCTCACCCCCTACTCCTGTACTGGAAACTTAAGTCTAATTCTCTTAGGAGTGATCTCTGCTATGTCTTTTCCTGGTGCACTCGAGGTTAGTTGGAGATAATGGTCTTTGGCTCTGGAAGAACAGTTAATTTCAGATCTATTTTTAGGGCTTGGAATAGCTGAGTTAATCATAGAATATCACGAGTTGAAAGGGACCTATAAGGATCATCAAGTCCAACTCCCTGCTCCTCACACAGGACTACCTAAAACTAAACCGATATGACTAAGAGCATCATCCAGACGCTCCTTGAACTCTGACAGCCTTGGTGCTGTGACCACTTCCCCAGGGAGCCTGTTCCAGTGACCAGCCACCCTCTCAGTGAAGAACCCTTTCCTAATGTCCAATTGGAACTTCCCCTGAAATCTCATAAATGTTATAAATTAATAAATGTTTTAGAAATAGTTACTGGTAAGATTTTTTTTTTTTGAGACAAATTCCTCTATTTTACATCACTGTTCTTAATTTGATACCTTTCCAGAAATAGGAATAAACAAAGTGTATTTAAAAGTGCAAGAAAGACATCCTTGTTGTTGCACATAATTTTTTTTCTAAGCTGTATGATCTCAAACTCCTCGGAATTGGGAATGACAAATTAATAAGCAGAATTTATTAATTCTGACTAGTAATTTGCTACATAAGCGGTGTCACTTAAAAAAAAAACCTGAAATACTGACTAAGGGGGATATGTCATGTAATTTGGGGCATCTTGCTTTTGGACAATATTACAAAATGTTTTGCAAGCCTTTTATTTTTAGTTTGTAGGTACTTCTGAAAGATTATTTCACCATTTCCTGTTTAATACGTTAACCATGGACCTTTTGAAGGAAAAGGTAGAAGTGAGCTATTACAGTGTTTCTCAGGTGATGAGCATAAACAAGTAACTGCAGAAGGGATAACTTGTGATGATCTGCAGAAATGCAAGTAACATTCACGGACATTCTTGAATTTATCCTTTTTTTTACACAGCAAATGGAAACTTTGAAATTAATTACATAACTAAACTCATAAACAAAATAAAAAGGCTCTCTTGGGAAGAAGTCGGGTTTTTTTTGTAGAGGGTAGAAATAAACCAAGTTAGATAACTAGATTTTGCAAATGACATTTTTCATTTTGTAAATTATGTTATTTCAGCTAGTTCCTGTCAATTCCAAAATGTTTTCTTTCTTTGTGTTTTATTCAGTATATATATGTACTGGAGATTGCAGGAGCATGTTCTGTGTGCATAGCCTAAGGCTATTGGGGGCAGCAAGCATACCTTCAACTGTCAATATTGCATTCTGTTGTGGCATGGAGCAGAAGGGTTCCTGTTTGTTTTAAACTGTATTATTCAGTCCTAAACAACAGAGTAATCTGTTTTGGTAAGATGGTAGATTAAAAAAAGCTAAGAGGACTGTTCTCAGTGTCTTTTTTCCCCCCATGTTGTCCATATCCCGGTGTTTTACTTTAGTCAGATATTACTGACAGAAAAAAATACTGATGGCATCTCTTTCTAAATATGAGTTTTATGTTGTTCAGGTGCATGTTACTGGATAGTACTTTTCCGCAAAGCCATGTTTTAGCGTCCATATCTTGTATTCCTATATCTGCTAAGCTGTTTTCTCAATGAGTTTGATATGTATTTGCGTTTACTGCATTTCTGTGAACTCTCTGTCTAGCAATGGATGCTTGGAAATTTATTTAGTAATTTGGATGCAGTCTGTGCAGCTGAAAGAGCAGTTATCCCTCTCTGGTCTCCATTCATATACATACACAGACTAAGACTTAGTGCTTTTTTTTTGCTGGCACTTTACAGTACAAACTGAGATCTGGGTGTATTAGCAACTAGCAACATATCTGTAACAGTGCTCCGGCACCTGTTATAAACTGAAAAGCAATTTGATGATCAGAATAATGAGGGAATTAGATGAACACATGAAGAAAGAACTTAATCTGCTTGAAATGTTTTCTTTTGGAAAGACCAAACACTGTGAGTTGGAAAGAGACAGAAAATCTCTTTACCTGTTAAGACAATGTCTGAAGATCAGGGTATAGATGTTCACCGTGGATTGTTTGCTAGTATTTTTCCACTAAGGAGATGGTGTCCCTCTTGTAGAGTGAATGAAGCCACTGAGTATCTGCATGATGTCTCATGAGTCAAAAATGTTAAAGCTTATGTTGATGTTAGTATCCACCTATAAAATTATTCCAGGGCTGTCTTGTCATCTCTTTTGGGAAGATGATGGAAAGTCCAGCAACCATGTTTGACATTTGTGAGGCTGTGTGCACATATACTAGATAAAAGCCCCATAATGACTCCCATAGAGAAGGCTGAAAACTAATAAAAGCTAGAATAAAACCACTTCTGTTTGTTTATCTAATCAGAATATTTTTTTCATATTTGAGCATTGATATAATAATTACCTATAAATAATAATTACCTACAAATAAGCTCAATTTACCTTTATTTATTGCTTGATTCTTATTTCAGTAGTGACTGTATTAATTCAGTAGTGACTGAAATAAGCTGTATTAATAACAGAAATTCAGCTGCATTCAGACAATTCAAGTTTTCCTCCTTCACTCAGTGATCTGAGTGAAGCAAGTTCAGTGAATTTCCAGCTCTGCTGGACAATTTTTTTAATTTTTTTTTTCATTAAGTACAAAAGCAAAGGTTGTGTAGAAGAGCAAAACCATTAAAATTTCTTTATGAGTGAGAGCAATATTATTCCTTTGTCCATCAGAGAAATTTGCATGCATGGCAGCTACCGCTTGGACTTCTGTCCAACACTACAGTAAAATAACATCAAGTTAACTTTTAAAATACACCAGCATTTTTTGTGAGCTGGATTTTAAGTGTCTGTAGTGTTTTGAAGAGTACATACGTGCCTTTTAAATAGCTGTGATTTTACTGCTTTAAATAGTGGAAGTATATTAACTTTAAATTGTAAGAATCACAAAAAGATTGTGTACCTTGTAGCCAGGAAGAAAGAAAGATGGAGACACTTGAGGAAACAAGGAGGAAGGAGGGGAGGGAACAGCTCTGGAAAACTCATACACTTGATCAGAGACAGGAATTTAAGGGTAATGTGGTGTGTTGGGTTCTGCTCAGTTTGCCTCACTGGGGAGCAGCTGATGTTTTATTCCCTAATGAGGATTGTCTCACAAAAGGTGTTCAAAAATTTCAGTGCCCAGTTCTTCTGTTGGATTATTCAGCATGTGTAGTAAAGTACTGCAGCAGTGGTTTTCTTTATTACAGCTAGTGAAGAGTAAGAGAGAGAGGAATCCTGATTCCACTGAAGTGTGAGACACTTCTGGTGTTTTGTTTGTTCATGTGGAGATAAGGTGGGGTTTGATTTTGAGATTATTTTTTTTCCCCCACCAGAGCTCCACCAAGATGTCTGAAGGAGTCTGTTTCACTGTGCTCGCTTTAGTAAACGTAGCTGAGTGCAGAGAGCTTTTCTTGGGTTGTAATCACTCTTTGACATTGAAAGAATCGATTCTGCAAGCACTGGAATTCTTGTGTAACAATACTTCCTTCACAGTGCCATTGACTTTTACAGGGAGCCAGCTGCGTTTAAGAATGTACCTAATTTACCCACTGCTTCAGGGCTTAACACTACTTTTTATTTAAGCCTTTCTTTTGTATAAAACCTGACAATTGACCTGCAGTAATAATGAATTGTTAACACATCAATAAAATCACTTGTAACTGGTTTTCATGCATGTAAACCAATCTTTCTGAAAACACCCTGGCTTGTATTTGTGGGAGTCCAAAAAGCTTCAGAATACTTCAGAAGCCTCATTACTTCTGAGCTGTGAATCATTATGAGAGAAAGATGAAGAGCAAGTTTTCAGAAAATAGAACTGTGAATGCAGCATGTATAAACTGTCAGCTTTGTTATCTAAATTTGTGCTTTTTATAATCAATGGAGATATTAATAAGGTCTCAGTGTCTCTTCTGGCACAACTGAGTATTCGTAAGTTTGAATACTTGTATGTGAAGTACTATTCTTCAAGCAACTGGAAAATAATTAAAGGAGCCATTACAAAATATGCACTTTAGCAATTAAAAATACAAATGAGAATGAATAAGAACTAATAAAATTTAAAAGAAAAGCATGCAACATGTTAAACTTCGAACAAATGAAAAACAAACCCCCAGGAAACAGATTAAATCTTCCTTCCTATCTACCTTCTGTGGTTGTAATACTGTGATGCTACTGTGAATGTGGTCTGCATTGCAGTGGTAGGAATGCTGTGTTTGTCCTGCATTATGTACGCTGATTAGGCTGGCAAGCTCCATCACAGCAACTGACTTGTTGGCAACTGTTGATTGATTTGGCAAAAGGTCAGGCTAGTGCTGTACTGAGGGATGGTCCTGAAGTAGAAGAAGCTACAGTAAATGTTAAAAGGCAGGAGGGTGAATATCTTTTAATTATAAAAGTTCTTTGTGATTGTTTTTTCCCCTCCTATGTATACATAAAGCAGTGAAAGCCATTCGTGTGGAGTATCTAAAAGAAAAATATGTAGATTCTAAATTTTGTTTTTGCTGAATTTGAGTGTTTTTTACAGAAAGAGTAGGCCATCTCATGGTAACTTTTCAGCTGTAAAAATGATTGTGAGATTAATATCAATGAAGGCAAAAAAAACCTCGTGTGAAGCAGAACAAACTTATTCTGAGGGCTTGCATTGGCAGGGCTATGACATACTGAAATGCTTCTCTTCTAAGTAAGAATTGATGATTAAAAATATGCTTTGTCTCGAAAGGATTAAAAATATGCTTTGTCTTTTTTATTTCTCTTGTATCTTTCCTCTCATTTTCCTATTTCCTTTCTTTTCCTGGTAGCAGTGTATGAATTCTGAAGTGTATATACATTCTAATAATAGTGATGTGGCCAAGGATATGTACATTGCTGGGCAAAGCAACCCAGAGTACTCACAAGATCAAAATAGCTGCCAGCACGCACAACTTGTTGATTTGAGCTCCCTCAGGGCTGGCTCTAGAGTGACCTTGCTGGTATTTATGCAGAAACCTTTCACAAACCCTGTGGGGCATGTTCATCTGAGGTATAGGTCAGTCTGGCGCTCTATGCAGTGTGCAGCTTTCCCACCTGCTTTTTACATGGTGAGAATGAGTGAATGGGATGATCCCAGGGTACCTTCTGAAAACCGTCTGGTATCTGAGCTGCCCCTGCCCCCGTGGTGGTGGTTGTAATGAAGCTGACTTCAGAGCTGATACATGATGCCTAGGCAGGGTTTTGAAGCAATTTAGATCTCGGCATTTCTTGAGCTACTGCACAGGCACACTACCACTTCTTTCTTTATCAAACTCTTTTGTCTTACCATGTAATGAAACTAGCAAAAATTTAGGGACATGTATTGTTGCCTTGTTAAGAACACGTATAATTTACTGTGTTGCAAATCACAGGCAATAACGTATAGATGTTATTGCTTCTTTTATCTGAAATTACTAGTTATGAAGCAGTCAACATGCAGTACTTGCTTGTGACCTATACCACCAAACCAAAACTGGTTTTGTATATTATTATGACTGGACTAGTCAAGTGTGTATTAACAAACACTATTAATCTGAAAGGCAAATTCAGTTCTTGTTTTAGAAACTGCTCAAGATGAGAGGGTATGACTTTTTGAATTTATTGCTTTAAAAAAAAAAAAGAAAAAAAAAGACTAAGCAAGCATCAGGTTTTATGCAGTCTGCCAGATTGTATGCCTAAAAGTCTATGAGAAGTTTTGGAAAGTTCTCTAATTTTTTTTTCCTCAGAATGACTGATACTGGCAGAGAAATCCTGTGTACCTTCAGCTGTGGTGAGCCTGGTATTTATCAGCCATGAAACTGATGGACAGATACAGTGAAGAAGATAGTCAGCAGTCCTGAATATGGGAATTCAGTAGCTTGAGAAATTTGAGACACAACTTCCTATGTTCCCAAGACTCAGGTTAAACATCTTCTATCATTTTAATTGCAGAACATACCCTTGATCAGATTGGAAACAGCAAACTAAAACCTCATGTTCTAAAATTAAAGTTCAGAGCCTTCTTTCCTATCTTGTGTTTTGTTCCACCAATGACTGAGGATGGAAGACAAGCTTAATGCTGTTGGGGCTTTTAGAAGGTTTTCTCTCTCAGTAGTGCCCACAGAGCAAAGCATCCTTGAAAACAACTTCCTCCTCTTCCCTTCACTCCACTTCCCCACCTTTTCACTGTGGAAACCTAACTTGTACCAGATTGAAATTTGGAAATATTTGGTAAGATGTGAATGGACATGGTATACCTGTGCTGTATATCAAAATCCAGACTAAGCTT
Organism: Antrostomus carolinensis; assembly: GCF_000700745.2. NCBI lineage: Eukaryota > Metazoa > Chordata > Aves > Caprimulgiformes > Caprimulgidae > Antrostomus > Antrostomus carolinensis. The sequence goes on along the minus strand of NW_010311173.1, from coordinate 58,288 downwards.
GTATTGGCTAGCCTTAAATTCTCTATTTGTCTCCACTGACCTCCAGAGAAATAGTTATGAAAAAAATAACTTACGGTTTTTGCCAGTTGAATAGGTAGGGTGTCCAAGAAATGATCCATGTTCATTGCCGAGAGGGATATTCATGGACTCCATACACGATTCAATGTGAATTCTACTGGAGACCTTTATTATTGGTTACATGATCACTTATATACTCTTAAGCTGCTAACACACACACACACACACACAACTCTTCATTGGCTATAAGCTACTGTTCACACGCCTGGTTACAATACTTGATTGGATAAATCCACCTGTTCATGAGGCATTCTTCTTACTTCTGACTAGTTAAAATAAGAAGTTTTCTTATCTTGCTTTTCTTGCATAGTTTCCCACGAATCACGTTCTCTTGTGTTTTCTCACTCAAAATCAGGGCTTAATTGCCCAAGGCCGAAGCTGCTTGCAGGTTGGGCTCTTAAAGCACCAACAGCTCATTTTTCTCCTTCCATGATATTTTCTCGTTGTTGATGACATGGAAGTAAAGATTTGAAAAGACATATTAGTAATAATTTGGCTATCTACTTATAAATTTAATTGGTAAATGTTGAAACATAATTGATCCGTGTGGTCCTTCAGCCTGAGGTCCCGCCAAAGAAAATGCAATTGTTCTTTCCTTTAAAATCAAGAAGGGACTTTCAGAAAACCTTTTAGAAGTACCCAAGACTAATAAACAGTAACTTACGTGAGATTACACTTTTAGCTCCTGTTTCTTTATGGCAACTTAAGGTTAGAGAGGGTCTTAAAATACATAATCATGTATTGTTTTAATTTTCATGATACCTCCCAGTTGGCAGAATTTTGCTTCAAGTGTATGCGCAGAAGCTCGATATTGCAATATTTGATCTCACATTTATTAAAAAAAACCCCAAACAAACAGGAAAAGTGACCTTCCAGTACAGGCTGAAGGAGATGGAGTAGAAAGTGGCCTTGTATGGCTTGGAACTTACATTCTGTTTCTTACTTTGGATTGGAAAGCAGCCTTTGTTCTTATTTTCAATACATGAAAAACTATTCATTTTCAAGTTAGGATGGTACAAATATTGTGACAAAAGAGTTTTTTCCAAACCAGCATCTGCTTTGTGCATTTTTTTGTCCATCTGTTGTGACTTAATTGTGGAAGCCATGGTATGTGCTTAATTAGACAGATTCTTGTAAACCTCTACCAGTTAGATTACACTTAGCCTTATAGCCTTATTTGTCTCCTGAAATGAAACCCATGCTAAGTGGCATCTGTCACTATGATGTACTTCAGATTATCAACAGACTTCATGTAGTGCTTGCCTTTTGATAAGACCTTACAGTAAAATTGTTCACAGAGCACTTTTATGTTTGCATGTAAGTAACGACACTGCAAAAAGTAACAAAGCCTGTCTTGCTTTTTACTACTACACCAAATGGAAGTGTTGTTGTCTCTGTCAGTGAAGGACACTGACGAATTAGCCAAAACAGAGAAACTCTCACTTTAGTTCAATGTGGTTGTTGTTTTATGTAAGGTTTGGGGTTTGTTCTGTCAAGTCAGTGCCGTTCTCTGCTTCTTGTACTTGAGTAGTGTTAAGAAGACTAGATAATGCTGGTTTAGGCTCTTTATCAACAGGAAACTCAAGTGGCTTTAATGTTTCGGTTACTTTAAAATGCTGCATTTGGGATGTAAAAGTACATATGCATATATATATATATGTGGTTTTGATCTATAAAAATGTGCATATATAATCTTGCAGCATCATGGGATTTAAGGACATGGGATTTAGCCTACCTATTGCTTCTGTCTCTAAGCAGCAGGCAAAATACACAGATTTTTGTAGCAATACTTCATATTTCTTGGCTGTGCTTTTTTGTATTGGATTATTCTCTTGTCTTCTCAGTTCATTAATTTAAGAGCGAAACTGGTGACATCTATCTTCTAGCAGCCTAATGTGTTTTTCTTCAGAAATGTTTTTCTTAATTAAAAGTTCTAACTATAAGATTTAACACATTTAAAATAACTGCAAGCATTAAAGTTTTTATTTCGAAACTGAAAGATTTGTGGTTTCCTATAAGTGACTGTGTATTGCCCCTGTACACTGGCTATAGCGGTAGAGAAGAATTCTGCTTAAACTTTCTTGTTGTGGGTTAACCCTGTTACTTAGCTAACCTCAACACAGCTGCATGCTCCCTCCCACCTGGTGGGGTAGGGGAGGGAATTGGAAGGGTAAAAATGAGAAAACTTGTGGGTTGAGAAAAAGGCAGTTTAATAGGGAAGGCAAACTATGCACACACCAGCAAAGCAAAATAAGAAATTCATTCATTCATACTTCCCGTCAGCAGGCAAGTGTTCAACCATCAGCATTTTTTCAGGAAAGTGGGGCTCAGTAGTTACTTGAGAAAGCAAAAGCTCTGAACATTGCCCCTTCCTTCTTCCAGCTTTTATTGCTGAGTTTGACACCATATGGTATGGATTATCCCTTTGGTCAGCTGGATTCTGCTGTCCCACCTACATATCCTCCTGACCTCTTGTGGACCCCCAGCCTACTCCCTGGCAGGACAATGTGAGAAGCAGAGAAATCCTTGACACTGTGTAAGCACTGCTCAGCAGTAGCTAAAAAATTGGTGTGTTATCAACACTGTTTTGTTTACAATTCCAAAACATATCACTATAGGAGCTACTGTGATGAAAATTAACTCCTTCCCAGCCAAAACCAGTACACTGCTGAAGGGTGAAACGTACTTTGAAACAGAGCAATAGGAAACAGTGGACTGTAAAAAGAGACACGTACAATTTTATAGTGAACAGCAATGTCCTTTTTGATGTAATCAAGCACTAATTATTGTATAGACATATATATGCTATATGTATAGACATATATATATAGACATATATATGCAATGTATTCCCTACTGACATGGCGCTCTGAATACATGGGCTCTATGCAGGTGGATTCTAACATAAGTAAAAGCTTTTAAAGGGGGTAAAATATGTTCTGGATATTGACTAAAACTTCCCCCTGTGGACTTCAAATTCAGATTTGATCTAATTGGAATAGTAAGGTCATCACTTTTAACTTTGTCTGTTGGTGTTCCCTCTTTATTTTTTTTAATAATTAAGATCTTTCTGATATTTATATGATGCTCAGAGTTAGTGCTGAAGAGCTTTATACGTATATCGCTGCTGTATATGCTTCCATAATCCCTTCATTTGTGTATGGTTTTGTATTGTAGCATATGGCATTATGATGAAAAAACAGTTACAGCGTATATAAAGAATGCATCACTAGCTTTTCTGTAAGAGCTGTCTTGCTTAGTTTGGTTTAATGCTATTGAAATGTTGTCCTTAGGACTGTTCTAGCCTGCTCTTTTGCAAAATTCTTAAAATGGCAAAGGGTGCATACAGTCATAATAATGAGGAGGTTTACATTAGGTCTGAAGCTATGTAGTGCCTGTAAGGAAGGGCCAGGGGGAGGGAGGAAGCATGTACTTCTAGGTTTTCTCATTTCTCCTGGTTATTTCCTTACAGGATTTTTTTTTTTTTTTTTTTTTTTTTCTATTCCCAACTTCTAGCTATAGTATTCATGACTTTTTCATTGTTTTCTTTGGTGCTAAAATGAGGCAAAATCTGACTTTCCCACACACTGTTTCAAGACTGTCACTGTTTGGACACTAGAAAACATAGTGAAGAATAAATATAATCCTCAGGCAGGTGGGAATTTAGCTGCACAACTCTCATTGGTCATCAGGAGATATGAACCAAAATCTGCACTGCTTTGGCAAGGTCTAAAACAGTGCAGTTATTTTCTTTCAAATCAAAACACTTCAAATAGTGGAAGCACAAAAAATCAATTGCGATTTTGGAAGACAGAAACTGAAGTATATTGGTATTGCAGTTTGTTGTTGTTGTTTGGGGTTTTTTTCCCCATTTTAAACTTTCCGGGGTCTTTTGCAAAATGTCTTGGCATAGCTACTGGATATATCATGGTCACTTTTCCCAACATGAGATGTGCTCATACTAAACTGGCTTTCAGGGGACTTAAACAGATATTCACAAATCAAGGGGACATTTGCAAACTGAGTCTGCTCTTCTGATACTCTATTTCTGTGGGCCAGTCTCGTATTACTGTTTTCAGGACGTACTTGTGTTACTTGAATGTTAACTTTGCACCATAACTGAACTAGTAATTTTCTGTTGCTTTATGAGCTGCTGTATCAACAGCTCTTGATTGTAGGTATTAATTCCTGTGGACCCTACTGTAGTACTTGTAAGAGAGTATGGAATACATGTAAACCACTGTTGAGCTAGTAAAATCCCTAAGCTTCTTCAGAATTACTCAAGCTCACTCTCTAATGTTCAGTTCTGAATGATTTCTGTGTCTTCTGCTTCTCTGCATAGTGATTGAAAACCACATACAGCTTGAAAATTCAAAATAGTACACATAATGTTTCTGTGGCTGTTGCCATCCAAAGCAAATATTTTTACAGCCATGCTTTGGTCCTATTTATAATTAAAAAGTTGGCATGCACATTTAATGAGCCCATGCAATCTCATGCACAGCTCTAATTTTGATCATATTTCTGTCTGGCTAAAACCCATAATTCTTAGAAGATTCTGTTGGTTCATGATTTTTCTTCCACAAGTGGAAGATGTGGGCATGATCCTGTATTCAAACGAAGCAGTAATAGAAGAGTCACAGAGCTGGGAAATCTGTCAGGCTTTTGCTAGCCCTTTATAAAGGAAATGTGGGTTTGTTTGTTGTATCCTGCTTGTCTAGAGCAGGGTACTTCAGCTAAAACCACTGAACCTTTTGTTATATCTGTGGAAATGTCATAGAAACTGAGGACTTCAACCACCTTGTTGCATGTGAGTGCATTTAGAACCTCTGACTGCATGTTTTTGCACGTGCAACTGATAGTGCTGGGAATAGCAATTTGTTGGCAGATTGGATTTTCTAAGATGGCATGTAACTTTTGGAGTGGTGGATTTCAAGGTTTTTCTCAGGTGTTCTGTGCTTCACTTAATTTTTGTTATGGAGACTTTAATTCCCCCTGCCATCCCTGAGCCCCAGCTCCAAGGTGGTAGGTGAAATGAAGGCAAAATTCTTTCAAGTAGGACTTCCAATTACCCTGAAATTCCACTGGCTAATTGTCTCCTTGTCTCTAAGCTGAGTAAAGCTTATAAATGTATGTTTTCTTGTTCTGTATAGATGCTGATTTTTGAATTACGTGAATGGCATTGTGTACTCTCCTTCCTTAGTAAAAGCAAATAATTTTTTTGTGTAGAACTTAATTATTTTCTTGCTCAGAAGGAATTTTAAATACATGGAACAATTAGGGAGACATAGTAGAAAGAAGGAAACCTTTTATCAGAATCTTAGCATAACTAACCTATGTGCTGATGTAGGCTTTGTGTACTAAACAAGCTTGCTAGAAAAGACAAGACAAGCTTTTTTTTCTTCCTCCTCTGCCCCATCCCTCTCCAAACAAGTAGTAAAGAGGTTTTTTTACGGATGCATTGAAGACAGCCAAAAGCATAACAGTGCAGGCAGTGTTTTACATTATATAAATAAGAACTAAATTGATGTGACAAGAAATAATGATCATAAACCAAGAAGTACCTGGTTCAGAGCAAGCTGAAAAGATTTAAAAATGAAAAGCCTACCTTTTTAAAAATCAGGCTTTTTATTATATACATTGTTGAATTCTGTAATTTTTAATGTATGATGTAACTGCTGATACCTATCCACAGGAAGAAATAGTGTAATGCAATATTGAAGTAATGATAACTAGTGACCTTAATTACTGCTCCAGCAACATGCAATTTTGCAGCAAGACTTTTGAAAGTATAGAGATTTATTTTTTGCTTACACAGTTTTCCACTAACAAAGTGTGTGGAACTTTGAAAAATCAGATTTCGTAAGTTTTCAGTTTCTTTTTTTTTTTTCCTGTAAATGTATGCATTCAGAGATTTGAGCATGTCTTGAATTTAAGAAGTTATGCTTGTCTTCTGTAGGATCCATGCAGGGTATTGCTGCAGAGGGGTTTTCTGTAAGCCTCAGGGCCAGAAATCCCTTAAGATGCTTTCTTGCAGACTCTGAATAAATATAACTTTTTGTTTGAGGTTTCCCCTCCTACTCCCTTTCCTTTGTAAGGGGCGGGGCGGGAGGACCAGAAACATTACTGGTTGCCTGACCCCCTGAAGCATGAGGTTTTGATTAGATTTTATATACCCAATTTTATATTCCAAATATGTTCAGGGGGTTTGCATGTCATCATCAAGAGTCTGTGCCAGTGCCCTTCTATTTATTCTAAAAGCAATGTCCTGTGTCCCCAAGACCTGTGTCTGTGTACTGCACATGAAATAGCAACAGGGATTTTTTTTTTTTTTATTAACTATGCTGTAAACCAATTTGCCATGGACGAAATTTAAGAAATCCTATATAACTTCCACTGGGCTGTATTTTAGAAGAACAGCAAAGCTATTTTAAAATTAGTGTTTGTTATTTAAGTACTTTTTTTCCACTTTAAAGTTTTTTATTGCTTCCTCCAAAGTTTTGAGGCATTTATTTCAAAGCTATGACAAGACATACTGTGACAGAGAGGGAGATCTGGCATTTAGAGAGGAGAGGAATTGTAAGTTAAGTGAATCCTGTGTCTTTGCTTTGAAATTAAAGTAAAATAAGAGCTGGTTAAGAGTTTGTGACTATCCCAGACTCCAAAGGAATCAAAAGTTAATTCCTTTATTAACTGCTCCTGGAAATAGTTCTACAGTCCTTTTAGTGAATCTATGGACATAGTGCTCAGAGGAGAAGTAGAAAGAAGTAGGAAGTTTTTATTCATTTCATCTCCTGCTACATAGCAGCAGTAGGAAGCCCAAGAGCTGCTACTCTGAAAGGAGCAGGGGGACAAAGAGGAGGATGGAAAACAGAACTGTCTCTGCATCATCTTGGACACAGATGTCCAGGAGAAGATGGTGGAATGTGATGAGGATGATGTGTCTTTCTGTTAGAGGTGAAAGTGGCGAGTTAGGAGAGGGAATAGGCACAAAGATGTTCATTATGTGCTGTTCTACCAGTTTTAATAGCTGGGAATACAGTATGCTGTCAGCAAATAAATTGAGAAAGTCTGAAAGATCCTTAAGATCATTGAGTCCCACTATTAACCTAACACTATGAAGTCCACCACTAAATTAACCCCCTAAGTGCTGCATATCTTCTGTTTAGCTTGATCTGATTAATTACTCACTGTTGTGTCTTTCAGTCATGCCACTTTTTACCACCTAGATGTGACCATGCTATTCACATTAGCAAAGTATGCAGTATGTACAGCAAGCTTATTGTACTGTTGGCTTATCCTTTTGTAAACTGCATTTGAATTTCATGTCTAAGCATTCTGTCCTCTTCACAGAAAACAACAGGCCAGGCTTGTTATGGTCTCCTGAATATTGTAAGAGGAGATGTGTTGCAGTAGGTTTTTGGACATCTGCAGGAGGCAGCTCTAAAGAAACTTTTTCAAAACTATCAATTTTGAGAAAATGCCTGCCTTCCTTCAGCTTTGCAGTATTAGGAGGATTGGTTTTCTGGATTCATCACATTTAGTTTTCAAACCTCCCATCTCTTCTCAGGATTGTTTCTAAACTGTCAATATTCATATTGTTCTCTGCTAGAGGTGTTAATAGATCACATATTAAGGAAGATGTTGAAAGTCTTTAATTTTCAGATTACAAATTTGTGGAAGAACTGTGTAAAATCACTTTTACTTGGGTGTATTTAAGCTTTTAGCTGTTGTACTTAAGCTTTAAGCTTTTAGCATTATTTCACTAGTACTAATTAGGGAGCAACAAGACTCAGACCCGTGACTTTTTTTACCTTCTTATTCACTCTCACACAAAGCTAATGTTTAGTAAAGATTTAGGTTTAAATTGCCATGCTTGATGTCAGATAATTTTTGTAGTGCATTTTAGCAACTCGGATCAGTACTTCCATAATTGTGGAGTAGTGTGACCACAAATGCCTCCAGTGCCCCTGCAGCTTCTGGCATGGAAGTGGTACTTCCCTGCAGCTTCTTCAGAGGTTGAAGTTCCCTAGTCTTGTAGTTTTACTAATTTTTCCCACATCTTATTTGGAATCTGAATTAATCTGCTTGAATATCTGAATTAATATGTTTTTAGTGTGTTTTACAATGGGAATGTTTGCCTCTTGGCCATACATGGTATGAAAGTTGACAGTGATATGTGATGGATGCATCATAGAATCATTAAGACCTCTAGGATCAAGTCCAACACTATCGTGCCCACTAAACCATGTCCTGAAGTGCCATGTCTACATGTATTTTTTTTAACACCTCTGAGGGTGGTGACTCAACCACCTCCCTGGTGGCCACCCTGTTCCAATGCTTGACCACTTTCAGTAAATAAATTTTTCCTAATATCCGATCTAAACCTCCTCTGGCACAACTTAAGGCCATTTCCTCTCGTCCTATCACTTGTTACTTGGGAGAAGAGACCAACACCCACCTGGCTACAACTGCCTTTCAAGTAGTTGTAGAGAGTGATGACATCTCCCTGCAGCCTCCTTTTCTGCAGGCTAAACAACCCCCGTTCCCTCAGCAAGTCCTCATAAGACATGTGCTCCAGACCCTTCACCAGCTTCATTGCCCTTCTTTAGACACTCTCCAGCAACTCAATGGCCTTCTTGCAGTGAGGGGCCCAAAACTGAACACAGCACTCAAGATGCGGCCTCACCAGTCCCATAGAGGGGGACAATCACTTCCGACACACTGCCGACTTATATTTAGCTGGCTGTTGACCAACACCACCAGGTCCCTCTCTGCTGGGCAGCTTTCCAGCCACTCTTCCAAAAGCCTGTTGCATTGCATGGGGTTGTTGTGACCCAAGTGCAGGACCCAGCACTGAGTGTTGTTAAATCTCACACAATTGACCTCGGCCCTTCGATTCAGCCTGTCCAGATCCCTCTGTAGAGCCTTCCTACCCCTGAGCAGATCAACACTCCCACCCAGTTTGGTGTTCCCTGCAAACAGCTTTCCAGCCACTCTTCCAAAAGCCTGTTGCATTGCATGGGGTTGTTGTGACCCAAGTGCAGGACCCAGCACTGAGTGTTGTTAAATCTCACACAATTGACCTCGGCCCTTCGATTCAGCCTGTCCAGATCCCTCTGTAGAGCCTTCCTACCCCTGAGCAGATCAACACTCCCACCCAGTTTGGTGTTCCCTGCAAACCTACTGAGGGTGCACTCAATCCCCTCATCCAGATCATTGATAAAGGTATTAAACAAAGACTGGCCCCAAAACTGAGCCCTGGAGAACACCACTTGTGACCAGCTGCCAGCTGAATTTAACTCCATTCACCACAACTCTCTGGGCTCAGCCGTGCAGCCAGTTTTTTACCCAGTGAAGAGTACAACTGTCTAAGCCTTGAGCCACCAGCTTCTCTAGGAGTATGCAGTGGGAGACAGTGCCAAAGACCTTACTGAAGTCCAGACAGACAACATCCACAACCTTACTGTTATCCACTAGGCAGGTCACCTGGTCATAGAAGAGATCAGGTTAGTGAAGCAGGACCTGCCTTTCATGAACCCATGCTGGCTGGGCCTGATCCCTTGATTGTCCTGCATGTGCCACGTGATGGCACTCATGATGATCTGCTCCATAACCTTTGCAAGCACTGAGGTCAGAATGACAGTTCTGTAGTTCCCTGGATCTTCCTTCCAGGCCTTCTTGTAGATGGGCGTCACACTGGCAAGCCTCCAGTCATCTGGGACCTCCCATTAACCAGGACTGTTGATAAATGATGGAGAGTGGCTTAACAAACTCTTCTGCCAGGTTCCTCATTACTCTTGGATGGATCCCACCTGGCCCGATAGACTTGTGAGTGTCCAGGTGTAGCAGGTCATTAACTGCTTCCTCCTGGATTATGGGGGGTTTATTCTGCTCTCTGTCCCTGTCTTCCAGCTCAGGGGGCTGAATACCCTGAAGATAAATGGTCTGACTATTAAAGACTGAGGCAAAGAAAGCATTAAGGACCTCAGTGTTTTTCTCATCCTTAGTGTCAATGTTTGCCCCCAAATCCAGTGAAGGATGGAGATTCTCCTTGCCTCTCTTTTTGTTGTTTATGTATTTGTAAAACTTTTTTTGTTATCTCTAACACCAGTGGGCAGATTGAGTTCTAGCTGGGCTTTTGCCTTTCTAATTTTCTCTCTGCATAACCTAACGAGATCCCTGTACTCTTGAGTTGCCTGCCTCTTCTTCCAGAGATGATAAACTCTTCTATTTTTCCTGAGTCCCAGCAAGAGCTCCCTGTTCAGCCAGGCTGGTCGTCTTCCCTGCTGGTTCGTCATGTGGCACATGAGGACAGTCTGCTCCTGAGCCTTTAAGATTTCCTTCTTGAAGAATGTCCAGGCTTCCTGGACTCCTTTGCCTTTCAAGACTCCCTCCCAAGGGACTCCCAACCAGTGTCCTGAGCATGCCAAAGTTTGCTCTCTGGAAGTCCATGGTAGTGTTTTTGCTGACCCCCCCTCCTTATGTCACTAAAAATTCACAACTCTATCATTTCATGGTTGCTAAGCCCAAGACAGCCTAGGACCACCACATCTCCCACCAGATCCCATTCTATGAAGTCTAATATGTTATATTTATGTTTAATAATTATGTTCCTCAGGCTGCTGCTTATTCAATGTGGTTTGTTTCAGCTTAAACATGTATTTTTTCCTCCTTCCCATGGGCTTTTTAGCTCATATTAGCTCATAGTAGCAGCTCATGGGTTAAAACTGAAAGGTCATAAGAGTTCAATTCACCTGATTGATGACTCACACTATCATGTCATAAATTCCAGTGAAGCATCAGAAAACAAACAGTCTATCTGAGTTTATCTGAGTGTAAAAGCTTTAAATATATTTACCATGGTTCCTCTCCAAAAAGTAGTGTTTACTTCTATGCCTCTGAGAATGCATATGTCAGCATAAATAACTCCAGAAGCCTTTTGATACTTCGTTGATCTGCTTTCCAGTGGAGAATAGTAGCCTGGTGATACCCTTAATCTTCAGTAAATTTCAAATTTCTTGGTTTACAGAACAACCAGGACTTTGATTGCTTTCAATTTTTGCAAATACTTCCATCGAAATTGTTTTTAACTGTTGTTTTCTTAGAAATTAATGTCTCGTAGGTATTAAAACTGTGAATTACCTTGACACTAACTTTTGTTTTAGCTTTTCTGTCTTAGTTTCAGTTTAAGATTTTTTTTGTATAATTATTTTTGACGGAAAGAATTATTAGTGCCTGCATGCAACTTGAAAATATTGATAGCTGCATTTATAAGAAACTTGTTAGAGAATACTCTGTTCAAAAAGCAAACTGTTTTATGGGGACCAGAGCTGATGAAGCCTGCTTTCTGCCAGATTTATGCTCTCTATCTTTCTCCTCCTTCCCTCTGCAGTGCCTCCCCTGTCTTCTACCTCTTTTGCTGGCCATGCAGCAGCATATGCCATGGCTGGTGTTGGAGCTGTGTACTGATTGGCTGCTACCTTTTGGAGTGGTTAAGATGTGAGTCTTAATACCTGCCTTTTCTACATAACAGATATTGATTTGGGTGTGGGTGTCTTTGACCATCAGCTGGGGTGGGATTGCATTGGGACTTGAAGAAATTTGGTCTTGCATCTGTTTTCAAATTTGATTGAAGATGACCAGAAGATCTGAAAAACAATCAGCTAAGGGCATAATTAACAAGAACCTCTGCTAGAAATAGTTTAGTGAGTTCTAGTTAAACTACTCTTGGGTAGAAGAATTATAAAAGAGCTTCCATTGCACAATACTTTGTCTTTATACTTCTTCTGTGCTAGTTTGTCTGTGTATTTTCACTTTTAACTTAGCTTTCTGTCCTCTTTCTTTACTCTGTGAGGACTCCGGCCCTGTGTATGAGTACAGGTGCTGCAATGTAGAGACCATAGTGCTGGATGACTGAACTGCAACCACAGCCTGAAGGCTGCAACATGAGCACTGTACAGGGAAATGCCATAAGGATAGAAAGATTTAGAAGCTGCTTTTGTCTGGAGGCTGGATTAGATGACCTCCTGAAGTCACTCCCAAACTCAAGTGAAACCTTATGATATAATTCCTAGTCAGAGCATCATGTTTGCAATGGGACAAAGAGTGAATAGGTAGATCCAAATTCCAGCAAACTCCTTGCTTTCCTCCATCTCCATATTGCTTGTTCAGATTGACCAGTGCACCTTCCTCTTACTGACTTTTGTGAGTTTTTATTCTTTATTCTTATTTTAAGGCTTTGCAGAGAAATGTTCAAGGTTGTTCTTTTTTAAAGTAACACAGTAGGTTTTTTTGTTTGAGATGCAAGGTGCTGATTATGAAGCTTTTTTTAAAAAAAAAAAAAAAAGTATCTGAATAGTCCACCAGTCTAACTCTGAAATAAGTGTCAGGGAAGTATTGTTACAGGTTTAATACAGAGATATCACACAAAGAGAAAAGCATGGTAGAATATGGGCTAGAATAAGAATTCTTGCTCCATTCTTTTCAGTGTAACGGCTACTGTTACTTGTAGTTTTCTGAGTTTATGGCCCTGGAACAGGAAGTCTTGATACATTTTATAGTAAATGTTCAGGAGTTTGGTATATGTGGTTTGAAAAGATTCTTGCCATCTTTTCTTTAAGATATTTTGCACCTTTGCAAATTTCAGCCATATAGAAACCTAAGTTAAAAAAAGGACAAAAAAAGGTTACTACCAAACCATACATCTTCACCTTCTCAATATCTTCCAATGTCTGCTTCAACATTTTAAGTCCTATCAAGAAGGCATATATAGTTATATTCCTGAAATTATTAATGTAATTTATTTCTGTATAATATTATCCTCAGTTATTGGATGGGAGCTTAGCAGAATAGATAAAATTAGTAATGATTATAGGAACACTGATATTCTAGGCTGCATATATATTGGCAAAATGTATATTCTTGTCAGAACTTAATAAAAGTCAGCCTACTTTTCAAAATGTTTAGAACCAAAGGAGAATGTACTTTTCTCATTCTGAAAACATAGAATGTGAAAGATAGAGGCGTGTTCAGTTAGCAGTACATCTTCATGTCTGAAAGAGATTAGTTTCATTTCTGAAGCCTTGGAGTTGGACAAAAGTTTTGTCTAGTACCTTAGATAGAAGCTGTGACAAGGGACTAACTAAAAATAACTGTAATTTCAAGGCCCTAAAAAGTTAGTAATGAGATTTCTTGAGCTTTTTGGGAGAGATATCTCTATATAGATGGCTTTTCCATTTGAGTTGTTTTGTTCTCACACAAATCTGTGGTGTCCTGACAAAAGCTAATCAAAATCCTTCCAATGTTTTTTTTTAATAGTGCTTTGTATTAAATACAGTATAAAAAAATGTTCCTTGCTCCTAAATTAGCTACTTTTGGGTGTCTGTGTCCCATTCCCTGTGTATACTTCTTTCCAACAGTGTTTTTAATTTTTTCCACTTTCCACTGAACAGGTTAGCTGAAAGATAACCTTTTACATAAACAGTTACAGACATGACCAGAAGTTTGATTAAAATATAACTGCATGTAGAATATGAGAACATGCTTTTAAAATTTGGTATGAATTTCAATTCTTTTATGTTCAGTGATCTGTTATCTACTTGGGACAAATTTTATGGAGAAAAACAGTCTGATTGGCACTGATTTAGCTTCTTACCCGTATGGATTGTTTCAAGGGTTGTGTGAGCTAGATCTTAAATGAAGAAGTTGATTAGAACTGTAATTTTTATACTGCCATTTTTATGTGAGAAGTATTTTTTATTTGGGGGGAGGTATGCATGAAAAATTGAGTTTAAAAATATCAAATGGATATTTTATTTATGTAGCTGCCAGCACATGGGCAAATTTTCTCTCCTGTTAAAGAACTCAGTAACTAGCATATTCAGAAACATGTACTATACTGGCTGCCTGTGCTTTATGCTGCAAAATAAAGAATAATCCATCTTAACTAATTTAGTTGAATACAAATATAGTTTACTAGGGTAGAGGAACTGTATCCGAGACACTGACATCAATGAACTGGAAGTGCTATGCAGTGATCCTATCTGATCCCCTGTTATAGTGCAAGACGTGATTGAGTATTCACAACGGAAGCATCCTTTTGACGATATGGACCAAAAAACTGCAGTAGGCAGAAAAGCACAGAAATTTTTTTCTGCAGACAAATGTGAGAGAGATTTAAGAGCTCTTGACTGTATGTGCTGTAAAGTGTTTCCCCTTCTGTAATTCAGTAAACTATCTTTGAGGTATTATAATCATGCCTTTTGTTTATCATGTAACACGGTCTTTTCTTTTTCAGATCTAATTCAGTTACCCAGGAATATGATTGAAAATAGTATGTTTGAAGAAGAACCCGATGTGGTTGACTTGGCGAAAGAGCCTTGTTTACATCCCCTGGAGCCTGAGGAAGTGGAATATGAACCAAGGAGCTCCCGACTCTTGGTGCGTGGCCTTGGAGAGCATGAAATGGATGATGATGAAGAGGATTATGAATCGTCAGCAAAATTGCTGGGAATGTCCTTCATGAACAGAAGCTCAGGTCTCCAGGATAACATGTCTATGTCTAGACAAAATCCAAATGGATCATGTTCAGCACTCTCTACAAGGACCTTGGTGGTCTGCACAGTTGTTCTTGTGATTGCAGTTTCATTTATAATGGTGATTTATCTTCTTCCTAAATGTACCTTTACCAAAGAAGGCTGCCATAAAAAAAATCATACAATGGAACTAATATACCCTTTGGCAACCAATGGAAAAATATTTCCATGGGCAAAAGTTAGACTTCCTCCTGATGTTGTACCACTGCATTATGATCTTGTCTTGCAGCCAAACCTAACTACTCTGAAATTTGCAGGCTCTGTAAAAATAGTGGTTAACATTGTCCAGGCAACTTGGAAGATCGTGCTTCACAGCTCAGGTCTTAATATCACCAAGGCATCAGGAGAACATCAAGCAAAGCCAGTTGAATTCCTGGAATATCCGTTACATGACCAGATTGCGGTCATGGCTTCTGAGGCTCTCCTTGTAGGACAGAATTATACTATCAACATAGAATATTCATCTAATTTATCAGATACCTATTATGGCTTTTACAAAATTTCTTACAAGGATGAGAATTCAAAGCAAAGGTACGCCCACAAATGCAGCTTCTCTCTTCTGTTACTTCTAGATTGTGCTTTGATAATAGAAATAACAAGGGCTGCTTTTTCTATTGGATGTTTTGTACAACTAAATCCTGTTCAGCAAAATTGATCTTTAATCTCCTGATTAATTTACCTGAAAAATGCTCATGTCTTTGTTGGCACATAATTGTCATTGCAGTTTTTCTAGAAACACAGCTGTGCAATAAAAAAAAGACAGAAAGAGCAGTATGGGTCAGGACCAGCTGACAGAAAAGTAGTCTTGAAGGGCCCACAAAACAACTACTAAATAAAGACATAAAACACTTACTAGCTTGTGCTAAGAAATGCTAAGATCTAAAAAAAAAAAAAAAAAGTTAAATGGAATGTAAATGAAAAAAGCAAGAAAAAACAATGTTATCAGTGTTACAAATCCTTGCAACAACAGAGAGTTTGTATGGAAATTCCCAAAATATTTTTTCATAAGGGCAGTTAATGACAGAACAAGGGGAAATGGCTTTAAACTGAAAGAGGGGAGGTTTAGATTAGATTTTAGGAAGAAATTCTTCACTGTGAGGGTGGTCAGACACTGGAACAGGTTGCCCAAGGAAGTTGTGGATGCCCCCTCCCTGGAAGTGTTCAAGGCCAGGCTGGATGAGGCTTTGAGCAACCTGGTCTAGTGGAAGGTGTCCCTGTTCATGGCAGGGGAGTTGGAACTAGATGATCTTTAAGGTCCCTTCCAACCCAATCCATTCTATGATTCTATGATTAATAAATAGATTTTGTTTCCTGAGAAGGAAAGACAGAGCTTACAATTATCACCACCAACCCAACCTTTTATGAACTGACAATATAGACTTGAAATTGTTCTCTTGGAAGAGGGTCATGCTGAGATTGTATTTATTTTCAGTAACTTAAAACAAGACCCTTCATTGAGCTGTTGCAAACATTTTCAGTGAGACTTCTTGAAGAATAAAACACAAGCCTGCCAAACTTGGTCATAATTTTTCTCTCTCCAGTGGGATATAGTAACTATACACTGCTAAAGTTTGAATTATTTGAGTCCCTCAGTGATAGCTCATCTTTAAGAAAATAAACAAAACAAGATCATCAGTGTAAGGAGTATTTTATAGACTGTTAGGAAGTCGCCTAATGTAAGAATGATGTGTTTCTATTGTATTCTCTATACAAAACCCCAGGATATTTTGTTTCAGATTCAGCAGGCCTCTCAAGGCATTAACAATAGACATCTAAGCCAAAACTTATGTATTATTTTACTAAAGTGTACTCACAGTTTGCCTTTAAAAGTCCCTATATCTGGATCCTAGTGGGTCTATGACATAATGCTGAAATGTACAAGAAAAGTTAGCTGCAGCAGTTTTCAGATATATGCAAAACCTGGTGCATTCAGATGAACCGTGGAACAATAAACAGGTTCTTGAACTGGTCAGCAACTGACATAAGGGAGGAACTCCCTCCTCTTTAGTCCTTAATGTTGCTGTCTGTTGGTCCTCATGTGAAGTAGTCTAACAGCCTTTCATTAAGAGATCAAGAATTCTAAGAAATAAATTTGGGTTAAAGTATTACTGACCTGTTTCAATTTGCCTGAATCTCTGATGAAGGCGTATGTATTTTACTGAGTTGCAAACATAGATGACTGTTCATATCCCCCCTGGTAAAGTTCTGTTGATAAGACTCTTACAAAAGGGTTATTGCTGAACATATACTAAAATGTTATAGTGTATGCATGATCATTAGAGATAATCAGTTACCACTTCAGAAACTGCTGATACGCTTCAGAATTCCATCGTTGCATAAAAATGCCACAAGTTGTTCCTCTGTTGTGGAATGTGTTGAATAATAAAGAAACACAAAAGATGTAGATTGCGTCAGAAGAACATAACCACATGATAAAATGAAATACAGCTAAGGAGCATATCACAAACATTAAAGACATGCATTACCATGAAATGGGAGTAAGAATACAGTAAGTGTAGAAGGGAAAAATAACTTGAATGATTAGGCTCTTTTTGAATTTCCATTTTTTTTCCTATTATGATGTAGTTAAAGCTTTGTTTTCTTCTTGTATTTGCTGTAGTGGAAAGACAAAGTGTAATTGTTCACAGAGGAAAAAGATGACCTGTCAGCAAGTTCTTGAGTTTTTGTCCCCCTTCAGTCCAGTGCTACCTGCTTTTGTTCAGGAACAGGATATAGCACATGTTGTAACTTGTGTGCTTTTCAGTAAATCCTTTTCAGCTAACACTTTGCTGATATAATCATTTGTATTGCCTTGCCTGCTTCTTCTATTTCCAGGGGCTTTGTCTCTGTATGCTTAAAGTCAGTGATTTTACAAATGCAGGCTACTTTGACAACCTCTCTTGTTATTGCATCTTCTGTGTAAAACTCAAGCTGTCAAACTGCTTTTGAAAGAAAATGTCTTGTCTTCTAGTTTAGTTTTATTTTATTTTGAATATTTTTTTTTAAGTTGCCACAAAAATGTTAAAATTATGAAATGGCAAAATAACTCACTGTTACCAGATGCAAATTTTAAAAAAAATTATTTATTTGCTCTTCTCTGCTCTTCCCATTAGGTGGTTTGCAGCAACTCAGTTTGAACCTCTGGCAGCAAGATCTGCATTTCCGTGCTTTGATGAACCAGCATTTAAAGCTACTTTTTTAATCAAGATCAAAAGAGATGAGAAACTTTCCACTCTGTCAAATATGCCAAAGGTACCTGCTTTTGTAGAGGAATTTTAGTACAGCTGCTGCCTAGGTAATCTATTTAAGTGCTTAGCATTGTGGTTTTGTTGCATTATTGTCCATGGGATTGGCTTCAGCAGATAAGCTATGAACTGTATGATCTTAAAATAAAACAACTGTCTCTTCCTCAAAGACTTGAGCTAAGTGACCTCGCAGAGAAAACAACTGTTGGATGCAGTGCACAGTGTAGGATTTATTGTAGGGACAGTTGGATGGCTATGGAGGGGATTTCTGTTGAATTTAAATGAATCGTTATTTTATGGGCATTCTGTTGTTGGTTACTTCAGTCTCAACAGCCCTTAAGATTCTGTGCTGAGTCTGCTGATACTGCATATGTGCAGAATACTGGAATATCTTTATCAATAGTTTGAATAACTAGCGACAGTCTCTGTGAAAGATATGCCTGATCTTGAAAGATGCGTTTTTGAGCCTGAACAAGGGGGAAGTAGGGTATGAATACACAGTCAACCCCAGAATATGAATGTGGGATCTGAAATTCCTTCACCTAGATGTTTTCAGGCAAAATTTTGTATGAGCATATCTGAATTTTATGGTGATGCTTTATGCCGTTAAGTGTTTGGAGAAACCTTTATAGAATTCATTTGGACAGACCAGAAAGACTAACTTATTACATAGTCTGTGTCTGAATTAGGACATCATCAAGACATTATGACCATTTATCACCCAACAGAAACTCGTTAATTTTGATATTGCTCTAACCAGTAATGAAAAATTACACCCTTGGTGTTAGTGGGACACGCATGTACACTGTGCAGTTTGGGTTCCAGAAAGTTGTCAAAAAGTCTGGTGCTGAGGTAGCTACCCTGTTTTTGAAAAACAAGCTAATAACTGCAACCTTATGAAATAATATCTTTTTTACAGTGCACTAATGTTTAAGTTCCTGGAATTGTGGTTATTCCCAACCATCACTTTAACAGGGTTACAACACTTTACATCCAGGCCTAAGAACATTCTATTTGCTGCTCTTTTCTTCACTGAAAGAAGAAACAGACTCTGCTGGACAACTCTCCTCTTTTATGTAAACAAGAAAGGATGCTCATTCACTTTCTTCTGCTAGGAGTCGGACAAGTGGCTAAGGCAACTGTCAACAGCTTCCATAGTGTACAAAAAGTAAGCTATGGTTTAGCATTGGTGCATGTGTGCAGAAGACATTGCTGAGCTAAATGCACATAGTTGCTAGAAGTCTATCCTGTTCTTCAAAGTACTTTCCACAGGTGATGGGTACTCTGAAAGACGAAGAATATTTTTGTTTTCAACTCTTCTATCACACCACACTACCAGAGACTATTTACTGCTACCTTAATCCTGGTATATTCTATATGTTCTCTTGATCATCTCTAATGACATCATTATAAAGAAGATGAGAAAGGATATTCTTTGACAATTTTAATCTCTGTTAGCTTACACAGATTTATCCGATATACCTCTGGCATCTAACCCCTTTGTTGCCAGCTTGACTGATGATTGACAGATCGATTGGAGGCAAATAACCATCAGCTCTTCTTCATTGTCATTTGTGGTTGGCTATTCAGGGAAAATGGTTGGGGACAAATCAAGAGTAAGGAGGGTGTTTCCTGGTGTTGCTAGATTCTACTATTTTGATAACAATTAACTGCCTGGTGTCCTTTAGTGTGTCCACTAATGCCCACTGTGGTAATAGACTTCTCCAGAAGAATAAGCAAGGGCCCTCACAGTAGCATCAGGGATATCTACTTCCTTTGTTTTTTCCCCACTGTATGTGGTTGTGCAGCACCTTCTCGTTGCCTTCTTCAGTAAATGCTTTGTTGAGTCATTTAATCTCTCCCCTCTGTCACCTTCCTTACTTTGTCCTATGATTTCACTCAGATTTCATGTCTTTTGTGCAAGGTGTTTGTGCAACTTTGCATAGACAGGAAGAAGTCATCTGGCAAGCTGCTAGGTATGTTTGTAGTATTGGACAAGTCTGTGAGATTTCAGATTGTGTCTTCATGCAAACTATGCAAGTGAGTCACCTGATGCAGTGAACAGTGAGTGTCAGTAAGTATGAGCAAGCTTTTCAGCCTTCCTGAGAGAATCTGCAGAGAAGCTCAAGTGCTGCCAACTTGAGTTAACTGGTCTGACCAGCATGCCAGAAAGGGCAACTCTGTATTTCTTGTTACTATCTGTTGCCAGATAATCTTCCTTTACTTAGTCTGGAAACTGCTGACTCTCACACCTGACATGTGAATTAAATCTGAAAAAGACAGATTGTTACTTGCCTTAGTCTTGCATCCTCCCGTAACTTCTGCCTTGCATTGGCAATCCTGCAAAGCATATACCAGTGAGATTCGGTGCTTAGGAAGGAGCTGCTCCCCATCCCATCTGTCCCTGCTCAACTCTGAGTGCTGTTGCAAAGCAGCCAGTAGCTGTTTTGGTGCTGCCTGTGGATACTAATGTTGTGTGGATACTCGATGTGTATGCACGATGAGGAATCATCCACAAAAAACTTACTGGTGAGCTGCCTTTACTATAAGGTCATTAATGCACCTCCTTCTTCCTCCTTACTTCAGGATCCATTTACATTTAAGTTTCTAGCTTTTGCTGCAGAGTAGCATTCATTGCATTGCTTTTTTATCAAGGAGATAGGAAGCTATTTGAAAAATGAACATTTGGGAGGTGTGACCTTGTACTCATTTTACTTGCAGTGATAAATGGATTGGTATTGCATATCTGTATCATCTTAAACAAGAGTTTCTGTGAAATAGTATGTACCCTCAACAAGCTTTTCTTGTATCAGTGAGTTCTCTTATAATCGTACCCATTTTTATATGCAAAGCTTCTTTTAATTGACAAGTTTTTATTATTTATTTCATAGTTTTTGTCCCTGCTCTCACCAGTGCTCTAACACATGCTGAATGCTTGCAATTTAGACTTAGCCTGAATTAGATATTCTGGTAGGTACTGTGGACTCCCAATGCAATAAGTACAGGCTACTGAGTTGATTCTTGTATGCATAAAGAAAGAAATGTGAAAAGTGAGTAAAAGGATCATGGTGTCCTCTTTAAGGTTGACAGTTAAATTTTCAGTGGCAGTTAAAGCATTGTTTGGTTTTAAATTATCTTGTCTAAAACAAAGGTTATTGGTTTTTAAAATGTTTGTGCTTTCTGGAAACAAACTTACGAAATTCCAGATGACACATGAACTGCCATCCCTGTCTCCAGACTTTTACCATTCTGTACTACGGTGCTTTTAAACATTTTGCTTTATTCTTTATGTAATTTATGTTTTTGAAGTACTATGCAGAGAAGTACTTTTAGGCATATAGCATGCCTTTCCAGGACTAATACTAAAGAAAAACCTATGCACTAGAAGCAATTTAAGATACATCATGGTATCTTCAGAAGATTGAGCAGAGAGTTGCTTTTGGCAGTTTGTTGAGAAAAATGGGCATGTTTCTGCTTTGAACAAACGGAAACATCAGATTTTCTTCACTTTTAAAAATACAATCTCTTTTAATTTGTAAGGGTATGCATGAGGATTTTTTTTTTGTTCTAAAATAAAAATTATTAGAACAAAAATAAGTAAGTCTGATTACCTAGTTTTGAAGAGGCTTCTGGGAAGAGATAAATGTTTAACTTGTGCAATACCAGTATTTTTAGTCTATACTGAGCTGTTTCTGATCTAGCTTAAAGCCCTCTTGAATGAATGTTAATCTTTATGTTGACTTTGGATTATACTGGGAGTTTTTGTGAACTAAATGATATTGATAGTTTCTCCAACAATGCAGTTGTTTAATAATAGTAGATAATAAAATCTTGACAAATAATTTTGGGTACGTAGGCTTAAATGTTTCATGTTTCCCTAAGTCTGGTTACACATTGAGTAGGATGTGAGTATCAATCCCACTGAAACATAACAAAAATGTAAAGATGTTCTGCAAGTTTGCTTATAAACTGTTCCTAGTGGGAAGTAATTCTTTGATTTAACATTGATTCCTTGCATGTATGTTCTTTTGTCTGCGTTAATAACAATGTTTTCCTTTCACCTGCAGAAAGCCACTACTCCCTTGACAAATGGAATTGTTCAAGATGAGTTTTTTGTGAGTTTGAAGATGAGCACCTACCTAGTAGCCGTTGTTGTTGCAGACTTGAAAAACATCAGTAGGGAAACTAATGGGAGTCTGGTACGTTTGTTCCACTTCAAGTTCTCCTTCACCCCTCCCAAGCCAACAACAAAACAGAACAAAACCAGAACAGAGCAAAAAAAATCTCCAAACCAACATGAAAACTCTGTCTCTTTTAAATTTATTTTATTGGTTTTATTATACTAATCATAGGTAGTGGACAAAAACCATATGATATGGGTTGGACTGACTTTATAACAGATTGAGAAGACTTATAGCAAGGGACTCTGCATCAGATCTTGATAGTGGAAATTTACAACATGTGAAACTCCCAAGAGCTTTCAGAGCTGGAAGCTTTAAACTTTCAGTTTTAATCTTAATCTATGAGGGAGTAATGTCATGCAGACCGGGATTTGTTCAGATGACATACAGAAACATTACAGTTCCCAGTGAAGCCTAGAGACTATTTCGAGCAGTGCTGCAAATATGTTCTATACCTGCAAAGATAGCCTACCAAAAAAAGAGCATGCCCTGCAGTAAACCAGAAAAGCGAATTTAAACTAACTTTAGCTCTGTATTTAGTCACTTGAATACAATGATTTCACTCTGGGGTTTTTGGGTTTTTTTCAAAGGTTCAAAAAATCAGTTTGTCCTGTTTGATCCTTGCCCTTTGCGAGGATATGACCTTCCAGGGTCAGTGGGCAGTTCCTACAATGTGTGCAATTAAAGTAACTGAAGAAAAAACATGGTAATATTATGAGATACTCCTTAATCTTGTTTTAGGAAGTGCAGGAGTTTCTTGTGAGCAGTGATTTTTATTACTCTCTAGTAGGAACTACCCCTTTGTGGTGAAATGTCAGAAGTACCAGTACCTATCTAGAAAGAGCCAGAAAGAATAGTGCTAGTAGCACTACAGAAGAAGAAACCCTCTCTTTAGTCCAATATACAGAATTAAAGATTTTCTTCAGTACGCATAGATTCTGACTTGGACAAGGATTTCTAATTATAGCTGAATAGGACTGACTGTTTTGTCTAACCTGAAAAGTTAGACCACTACTTTTTTTTTTCTTTGTAGCGAATACTAAGTTATGTGTTTGCAGTGTATTCTAGTAAAACCATATAGCCAGTTCTTTATCAGGCAGAAAATTGATCAGCATACACGCTTAGTGTTCTCAGAGAGCCTCAGGAAACTATCTATGTGATGTGCTTTGCTTTGTTCATAATATTGAGATTAACTTGCGTGGATTGTCAGTATTTCAGAAGTATTTTATGGCAGAAGCATGTAGGAGAGGAGATAAAGACTCAGTGATGTATTCTAAGAAAAGTGATTCTTAACTGTGCTTCCCCTTTGTTCTGACCACCAAGCAAGATTTGGCTGAGCTACGCAAGTCGAGTAGACCTTTAGAAGCCACAAAAGACAAAGGATCTAGCAATGTATAAGAGCACTTGCCAGCTTACAGGGCGAAAGCACAAGAATGCTCGTACCAAGAAATGCCAGAGTCTAGCTAGCATGTTGTTCTGTTGCCAACAACAGAAGAGGCCAAGGGAGACTGTAAGAAGGAAACATGTAATATGTTCTCAAAAGGCTTCCAGCAGTTTGTGGCTGGATGATTCGAAGAATTTGAGCAAACCAATTCACACAGAATAAATTTATTGTCATGAATGTTAAGATATCTTAGAGTTGAAGTAAAGTTGCTTTGTGTTCCTAATGCAGTGAAGGGCTTTTATGTTTTGTTTTTGAGCTTAAAATTTGCAACTAATAATACTTTTGTACTTCTAGGAACACTAGATTAGATCCTTACTTGTATATGCTTGGTTCAAACTCAAAAAATATTTATTATTTCAGATGTTATTTGGTTTTTGATTTGTAGCATAGTAAGAGGAACTTTTTTTTTTTAATAGAACTGGAAAATTAATCTCAACATATTTTCTGTTTGTGTGTGAAAGGGCATCCTAAACCCAGATTAACCTGTAAACTAATCAGAGTTGTTTTCTTGATATAGTTACATCAACATGAACAGAGGGAGACTGTAATCTCTCAATTTTTATGAATGCTTCTTATATCATGTCTAATGTGGTCCTGCCTTAGATAGGGGAACGGATGAACCTTGTGCTACTTATTATTTCTTGAGAGAATTTATTGCATATTACACTAGTGTTATCATATTGATAGCCTAAGATTATGGATTAATTGAGGTATGCAGGGAGGGTCACTTAGTAACTCACAAGGGAGTAAAAAAGGAAATGGTTGAATTTCTGTTCATGTTCATCCTTTTTGAACACCTTTCTTAAAGGTGTCAGACTTGAATTGTTCTTCCAAACACATTGGTCAATTGGATAGTCTAAATATAGACTAAATATTGACTAGTGAATAAGTTCTAGTAAAAAATTAACTATGTCCTATCTGCTTCAGGACCTTCTGCCAGCTCCTCTTTTACTCCTAAAGCTTTTGTAGCCATACCTTTCAAAATCTTTTCTTTGTTTGGATTAGGTATCTGTCTATGCCTTACCACAGCATCTAAACCAGCTTGGGTATGCCCTAAACACGGCAGTGAAACTTCTGGAATTTTATCAAAAATACTTTTTAATAAACTACCCTCTTGAAAAATTAGGTAAGTTATTTTGAACTCTTTTTTTTAAAACAAAAGAAGCCCTAATCAATTCTGAGAAATGCAGGGGAACTTTCATTCTGGAAAGATGTGCTTAAAAAAAGATAGCATAAAACATCTGTGAAAGATTCCCTCAAAATTATTTAAAAAAATAATTAAATGTTTGACTGAGTATGAGTATTAAGCTGGAAAGTTTTGTGAGCTTTTGATACCAGATTGCTTAAACTGGTACATAACATCAGAGAAATAATTCAGTGTAAATTTAACATGATGTACCTTGATAGGGAGATACAGAAGTCTCAGACTGTGAATCATGTTCACCGGTGCAAAATCTGCATCCTGACTTCTCAGCATGTATTAGTTTGACAAATGAAATGCAGTCTTCTAAGACATTACTTTCAGTAGGCAGCCCTATTTCATCATTATTTATGTGCATCCAAGATCTATAGGCAGTGTCTATGAAGTGCTTTAAGTTGTTTGTGTAAAAGAAGCACAGATATAAATCTATGAGGCTTCTGTGTTTGAGGTGGAATCCTGTGTCTACACCACAGGATTTAAATACCGAGGTTTTTAGGGGCTATGTAATAGAATAGGCAAACTTGAAATACAGAATTGCCTTAACTAGCAGTTTTCACGTCTTCTTTCAAATCTTTTCCAGATCTAGTAGCAATTCCTGACTTTCAGTCCGGTGCAATGGAAAACTGGGGCTTGGTCACCTTCCGAGAAACGACACTCTTGTTTGACAGTAATACTTCTTCAATAAGGGATAAAAAGTTAATAACTGCAGTGATAGCACATGAGCTTGCTCATCAGGTACTAGGTTGGGGGATGGATT
>NW_010311173.1:0-32769 GCF_000700745.2 Antrostomus carolinensis | reverse complement strand
ATGCAATGCCATCCTTAAATTTTCCCCATCCCTCACTGTGATTGGTCTGTGCATTGTATCTGTTCAGAATACCTGCAATTGTATTTTCTCCAGTACAACAGGAAGAGTGCAACTCTGCCATGATGTACTTAGGGAGTTGTTAATGGAAAAGCATTGCCATGATTTTGAGTGAACTTGATTTTGACACAAGATAAAGCTGAGGAAGGATGGAGTGTTAGTGTACTCATTTGATTTTTTTTCTGAAAAAGAATGATGTTTTTGGTCTTTCGTAGTGGTTTGGCAATCTAGTAACTATGAAATGGTGGAATGATCTCTGGCTGAATGAGGGATTTGCCACTTTCATGGAGTACTTTGCCATAGAGGAGATTTTTCCAGAATTACATTCAGTAAGTACTTTCTGTAATTACATTTACTGTACCTTTGCTAAGATCTATTTTTTAATGCTGACCATAAAGGACTGATACTTATAAACTTATATTGGAATTCACTTTGAGCACCCTTGAGATTATTCTGTATCTCCTCTGGTTTTGCACTTTCATTACATTGGAAGTGGGTTTAGTGGGGGGGGCCTTTAGGGAGGGCACATTACTTTTGTTGGTTTTAATTTTTTTTTTTTTATTTTGGTAGTAGTCTACATGCTGTCTTTGTGTTTTGTGTAGGTTAAAGCATTCTGTGAAAAATAGCAGGTGTTAAAAAGGTGTAGGTGTCTATATATCAAATTGTAACTTAAAATATTATACAGAAAGTCCAGTCATGTTGTTGATCAATTTTGTCTGTCTCTACTTTTTGTGATAGACTTAGGAAGCACCAGTGCTGTAGGTTATTAAATATTCCTGGAGTTACTCCTGAGTTTCCATCATTGTGCTACTTGCTTGTGTCTGCATGGGTTTGGGATTCACAGATTGGAGGACCTGATATAAAATTATCATATGGTCCCACCCAATGGATTCTAGTAGCATTGATTTACAGTAATAGTACAACGCACGGCTCCCACAGGCACTTCCTTCACACATATGGCTGAAGGATAGAATCTTTTTGATATAATAACCCAATGATCATTTAAAAATTCACTCAGCTACTAAGTGACCTAGCTTACCAGACTCTGGAAAACATGAAGGATTGAAACTTGATCTTTCCTGTCCAAGGAAGGGATACCAGCTACTGCTGTAAAGCATCTCTGTTACTGAATGCAGGCAGTGAAACAAAGATGAGTGGAGAGGAGATCTGCTAGGAGAGGAGATACCTGAGCTCTGGAACCAACTTCCAGGTGTATTTATGTATTTTACTTTAGTCACGGGGTTAAAAACCTGACGTGTATTTACTGTTTCCTGCTTGCTACATTGTGTTCTTCTTAGCATTCTGACTGAGTGATTTTTGAGTTCTTAATTCATCCTTGTTACTGCATTAAGAAACTTGGGTTGCTAACTTGGTTCAGTAGAATTCTTTCTTGGAACTGGGTATTTAAAAAGTTTTTCGTTTGGCCTAGCTTGGCTGTTGAGTTTGATGGCTACTGAAAGTATGCTTGTATAGCCATTCTAGTTTCAGGTGCATATGTGGTGAGGGGAGGACACAAAGCTAGTCTAATGTTTTAACAAGGGAACATACTATACTTGTGCCTGACAAGGTGCCTTCAGCGACCTCTCATTTCACCACTTGGTGGTGCCAAAATGTGTTTTGGTAAAATAAAAAAAAAATCACTCTGAACTTCTGTGTTCAAGAAGAATAGCTTTAAAATTTTAAATTTTAAAGGGTATCTTTATTGTTTTGTTCTTACCTTTTAATTTTTTTTGTAACCTTCTACTGTATAGAGAATTGTTTACTCAAGTCTCAGTGAAATGAAATGGACAAATACCAGTACAATCAGCTTCTTTTCAGTGTTTGGTTTGTCTTGTTCTGGTCACAATGTATTAAATTCAAATATCTTAATTCTAGAAGAAAAGAAGGAAGATACTAGGATCACTAGATAAGGTGGTGTTTACATTCACACAGACTTCACTGTCATGAGTAATTTCCCTAGATTTCATGTTTTAATATTAAAGCATGCTAAAAAATTCCGTGTAGGTGGTGGTGAAGCCACAACCTATAGTCCCAGGGCGATCAAAAAAGACTTCAGGGTCTTAGGATGCTTGGTAAGGGAATCTGAAGTACAGGTTATTTTTTCCTCTCTCCTTCCAGTTGTGGACAGCCACATTAAAAGTAACAGACACACCCACTCTATTAATAGATAGCTCTGTGGCTGGTGTCACTGCCACAGTTTTGGGTTTTTTGATAATGGGATGGCCCATACATCACCAGGCTTGCTGGCATCAATGGGGTTCACCTTTCTCAAAGGGGGAAGATGGTCTTTGGTCAGGAGCTTGCAGGGCTCATTGACAGCTTTAAAATAGACTTGAAGTGGGAGAAGAATAATATCAGGCTTGCCTCTGTTAAGCTGTGGGATAACACACCAGAGCTGGAGGGATGGGATGCTAGCAAGGGCCCGCAGCCTGTTGCTCTGAGATGTGTTGCGTACACTGCAGCACACTCGCAGTCTTGCAGAGATGAGCCAGGGGCTCCTGAGGTAATAGCAGCCAACAGGAAAACACCAGTGATATGCCTCAAAGGAATTAAGGGGTGTTCCTCTGAGAAGGTGACATGGCCAACAGCCCGGCTGAAGTGCCTCTACACTGATGCATGCAGCATGGGCAACAAACAGGAGCTGGAAGCCACTATGGTGCTAGAAAGCTATGACCTGGTTGCCTTTATTGAAACTTGGTAGACAAATCCCATGACTGGAGTGCAGCTATCAATGCCTATAGGCTGTTCAGAAGAGACAGGCAAGGAAGGAGGGGAGGAGGGGTTGCCCTCTACACCACTTAATTGAGCGTGAAGAACTGTGTCTGAAGAATAGCCACAAACAGGTTGAAAGCTTATGGGTAAGAATCAGAGACCAAGGCAACAAAGGGAACCTTGTGGTTGGTGTCTACTACAGGCCACCTAATCGAGGGGAGCCTGTTGATGAAATCTTCTTATTTCAGCTACAGGAGGTATCACACTGTCAGGCTCTCATCCTGCTGGGGGACTTCAGCCACCTTGACATCTGTGGGAAGAGTAGCAGTGCAGGCTGTAGGCAATCCTGGAGACTCTGGGAGTGCATTGAGGATAACTTCCTAAGCCAGATGATAGACAGCTTTCCTAGAGGGCATGTGATACTGGTCACCAATGCGAGTGAGCTCATTGGTAACATCAAGATTGGAGGCAGTCTGGACTGCAGTGATCATGTGTTGGTGGAGATCACAGTTCTGGGGGATATGGGTCAGGTGAAGAGTAAAGTCAGGACACTGAATTTTAGGAAAGCAAAATTCTGGCTCTTCAAGGAGTTAGTCAATAGGACCCCCTGGGAAACTGCCCTCGGTGATAAGGGAACAGAACAGAACTGACAGATCTTTAAGGATGCTTTCCATAGAGTGCAAGAGCTCTAGATCCCCAGGTGTAAGAAATCAGGAAGAGACCAGCATGGCTGAGTCAAGACTTGTTGGCCAAACAAAATGTCAAGAAGGAAATGCACAGGAAGTGGAAGCAAGGACAGGTATCCTGGAAAGAGTATAGGGACACTGCCTGGTTGTGTAGGGGTGGGGTCAGGAAGGCCAAGGCATAACTGGAGCTGAACTTAGCAAGGGATGCAAAGAATAATAAGAGCTTCTACAGGTATGTCATCCAGAAAAGGAAGGTCAAGGAAAATATTCCCCCTTCATGAGCAAGATTGGCAAACTGGCAACAACAGATGATGAAAAGTCTGAGGTACTCAACAAGTTTTTGACTTAGTCTTCACTGGCAGCCTCTCTTCCATACCTCTCGAGTGGATGGACCAAAAAATGGGCACTGCCAGAGCAAAGTCCCTCCCACTGTAAGAGAAGACCAGGTTCATGACCTCCTGAGGAACCTGAACATACACAAGTCCATGGGACCCAACGAGAAGCATCCCAGAGTCCTTAGGGAACTGGCTGATCCACTCTCCATGATATCTGAAAAGTCATGGCAGTCAGGTGAAAGCCCTGGTGACTGGAAAAAGGGAAAAATTGCACCCGTTTTTAAAAAGAATAGAAAGGAAGACCCCGGGAACTACCAAGCTGACAGCGTCACTTCTGTGCCTGGGAAGATCATGGAACAGATCCTCCTAGAAGTTATGCTGAGGCACATGGAAAACGGGTGATTTGAGACAGCCAGCATGGCTTCACCCAGGGAGAGTCTTGCCTGACCACCCTAGTGGCCTTCTATGATGGAGTGGATCAATCAGTGGACAATGGAAGAGCTATGGATGTCATCTATTTGGACTTCCATAAGACCTTTGACACAGTCATCCACAACATCCTTCTCTCTAAATTGGAGAGATATGGATTTCATGGGTGGACTGTTCAGTGGATGAGGTATTGGTTGGATGGTCACATCCAGAGGGTAGTAGTCAATGTCTCAATGTCCAGATGCAGACTGGTGACAAGTGGTGTCCCTCAGGGGTCCATATTGGGACCAGTACTGTTTAATATCTTCATCAATGACACAGTGGGATCGAGTGCACCCTCAGCAAATTTGCTGATGACATCAAGTTGAGTGGTGTGGTTGACACTCCTGAGGAATGGGATGCTATCCTGACATGGTTTTGGCAGCAGCTAAGATCACATGGTCCTTCCCTCACTCCCCTGCTCTGATGAGATGGGGAGGAGAAACACAACAAAAAGGGATTCATGGATTGAAATGAGAACGGGGAGAGCTCACTCATCAATTATGGTCACAGGAATAACAGGGGAAGAAAATTCTATTTAATTTCGAACCAACCAATCAAAGTAGGATAGTGAGACATAACAACCACATCTTAAGACACATTCC
Source organism: Antrostomus carolinensis (assembly GCF_000700745.2). Classification (NCBI taxonomy): domain Eukaryota; kingdom Metazoa; phylum Chordata; class Aves; order Caprimulgiformes; family Caprimulgidae; genus Antrostomus; species Antrostomus carolinensis. The sequence continues at coordinate 27,906 of NW_010311173.1, read as the reverse complement.
CCCCACCCCTCCCTTCTTCCTGGGCTCAAATCACTTTGCTCCTGATTTCTCTGCCTCCTCCGCAGTGGCACAGGGTGGGGATGGGGAATGGGGGTTGCAGTCAGTTTATCTGCTGCTCTGTCAGGTGTGAGATCCCTCACGCAGGCTGAGAGAGTCAAGGAACAAAATGTTCCAATGTGGGCTTCCCACAGAGTCACAGACTTCTTCAGGCCCAACTCCTGCATGGGAAGTTCCATGAGTGAGAGACATGTCTCCTCTTTGGCAGACCTTCTCCCTCTACTCTGGCCTGAGCGTCTCTGATGACTTCTGCTCTCCATATAGTCACAGCTGCCTTCAGGCACAGCCTCCCAGTCCTACTTGGAGTCCTTCATGGGCAACACATGGGTATCTGCTCTGCTGTTAACCTCCATGGCCCACAGGGGAAATTCTGTACACCTCACCCCATTCTTTTCCTTGCTGACCTGGGTGTCTGTAGTTCCACTGTCTCCTCTCCTCCAGTTGTTGATGGTCTTTTGTTGATACCGATGTTTCCTGATCACTCCTCACCAAAACAGTTCTTCCCCTCATAAATATGGATTTGCAGAGATGTCCTTATCATTGATTGGCTCAGCCTGGGCTGGAGGCAAGTCTGCATCTGAGCCATGGGAGCTTCTCAAAGCTTTTCACAGAGACCATCACTATAGCCCCTTCCCTGACTACTAAAAATGCCTTCCAAAACCAACACATTCAGAGGGACCTGGATGAACATGAGAAGCTCATGAGTTTCAACAAAGCCAAGTGCAAGGTCCTGCACCTAGGTCGGGTAATCCCCAGTATCAATGCAGGCTGGAGGATGAAGGCATTTAGAGTAGCCCTGTGGAGAAGGACTTTCTGGAACTGGTGGATGAAAAGCTGGACATGAGCCAGCAATGTGTGTTCACAGCCCAGAGGGCCAACTGTATCCTGGGCTGCATCAGAAGAAGAAGCATGGTCAGCAGGTCAAGGGAGGTGATTCTGCCCTTCTACCCTACTCTGGTGAGACTTAACCTGGAGTACTACATCCAGCTCTGGAGTCCTCAGCACAGCAAAGACATGGACCTCCTGGAGTGGTCAGAGGAGGGCTACAAAAAATAATTGGAGGGGTGGAAGAACTCTTCCATGAAGGAAGGCTGAGAAAGTTGGGGTTGTTCAGCCTGGAGAAGAGAAGGCTCTGGGCTGACTTTATTGTGGCCTTTCAATACTTAAAGGGGGCTTACAAGAAAGATGGGTACAGACATTTTAGCACAGCCTGTAGCAATAGGACAAGGGGTAATGTTTTTAAAGTAAAAGAGGGGAGGTTCAGACTAGATATAAGGAAGAGAATTTTTATGATGAGGGTAGTGAAACACTGGAACAGGTTGCCCAGCAAGCTTGTGGATGTCCCATGCCTGGAAACATTCAAGGTCAGGCTGTGTAGGGCTCTGAGCAACATGATCTGGTTGAAGATGACCCTGCTAATTGCAGGGGGGTTGGACTAGATGATCTTTAAAGGTCTCTTCCAACCTAAACCATTCTATGATTCTATGAGTAATTTCCCTAGATTTCATGCTTTAATATTAAAGCATACTAGAAGGTCATGCCTTTGTGTTCCCTGCTTCGTGCAAATTAACTGAAAACACTGGTGAGCCAAATATGAAATTCCACATGTACTTACTTAGTAAGTACACTTGTTTTCTCTAGTGCCAAATGATGCATTTACCTGAGACAGGAGCTTAAAAGTCTGGATAATGATGTAAACTCAAGAGTGAGATTCTACTCTAAAATGTGTCAGGGAAAGAATAGATTTTACAAATGCTACCCTGACAGTTCTTTTGCTGCCTCCATTAGCAGGAAGTCAAGCAATGGCCTGTTAGACCAATGGAAGAGCAAAGCAGAGACAACTTTTACTAGTCTGCTTACCATGTATGTTCTAGCTTCTCAGACACTTATAATTGTTTCTCTCCTAGGATGAAGATTTCCTTAATCTGATTTTTAAGGCTATGATGAAGGATTCCTTGAATTCTTCACATCCAGTCTCTTCTGCTGTTCAGTCATCAGAGCAAATTGAAGAAATGTTTGATGCACTTTCTTATATCAAGGTAACTTTAAAAATATTTTGAAATATTTGGAAAATTAAATATTAGCTATTGAAAGCATGAATGCGGAATAATGAGTAACTAGGCATGTACTGATGATTGTTTGGGGATAATTTACACCTAGCACAAAAAATGCAGGATCTCTCAGTAGTGTTTCTGGGAGTCTATGTAGCTCATAATTAGGAAAAGATTATGTGTATGTGTATGTGTCCTTACTTAACATCATTCTGCTTGGTGCATGCTTCGGCATGAAGTTAAATACTCATGAAGATGTAAGAGGTGATCCAGTAGTCAAAACAAAATATCTGGTTAGGCATATATTCTTTTTCTGATAGCAGACTGTAACAAATGCTTAAAAAAAAGAGTAACAAGAAAGCACTTATTGAAGCAATCCCTCCTTTTTTTTATACTCTCTCTGCTTTAAAAAGTAGTATTTTAGAGACTTCTAGAGCTGGATGGAGGCTTGCATCTGGAATGTAAAATTATTTCACTGCATATCCTGGTTGATTATTTCTAATGTCTAATGAGGGTTGTATGTAAGTTTTGTCTATTTAAAGCTTCACAGTGCCTCACTTGAAAATGCATGAAAGAACAAATATCTGTATTTACCAAATTTTTATTCTCACATTGTCTCAGTTTTTAGGTACTGTGCCCCATGATTTTGGTACTGCTGGAGGAAAGTCTTTTATATCTTCTAGATTAGCTGTCTTCCCCCTCCCCTCCTCCCCCAATCTGTGTGTGCTTGTATTTTCCTCTAATAAGAAACCATGGGGACTGGTAGAAAATAGTCAAACACTATATATTCCTCTGCTCAGTGTGGAATGCAGTTCCCACACTGTCTTGGTTTGTCTCCTCTGGTTTCTTTTTGCAAGTCTCAACTGGCCAACATGTGTTGTCTGACATCCTTGAGTAGTTTGAGATGCCAAATGGACCTACTATAGTGATGTGCTTCCATTTATTGGTCTGTTTTCTGAACTACAAGAGTAGAGATGTATGATTTTCAACTTCCCTTGGTTGTGAAATGGATTTGGTTTCTCTCTCCCTAACCTGTATGTCAAAAGGCACTACTGTTGTTTGATGCTTCAGAGCTGCTGTCTCGAGTAATTCCCTTTTTGGTGACCTTCTGGAAGCTATGCTTCATGCATTATTTTGTCTGTAGCTAACTAACTTCAGAGGTAATAATTCTGTTACTCTTTACCTGATCAAAACTATATAATTTTAATGGAAATATGTCATAAGTGGTTGGACTGGAGTTTCAGTCAATTAGTCAAGTGTTTCATTTGGAGAATTACTTTATTGCTACTAGTAAGTATGTGTACTTTCTGAATAGAAGTGTAGCAACCTACACCTTTGAGTTAGGAGCTAACCAAAAGAAGTTTTGCCCTTGCGTTGTCAGAAACAGTATTTTCTTGGCTGCTTTCTGTATTTGAGTCTTTCATTGCATAGCTCTTCATTCATGTGTGCTGTCTTGGTATTCCACTACTCTTGGCCCTGTATCTTAGCTAACACTCTTGCCAATTTGAGTGGGAAGACCTTGCAGCATGGCCCCTACTCAGCTAATGGGGGAGTCTGTTATTGAATTGTACAAATTTGTTTGGTTTACTGTGCTACCAAGTGACACAAATTATTAGGTAGCCTCTGCATTTTACCATCTGGAATAGGAATTATGGTACAAAATTATTTTTAGCCTGGTTGTTTTGGAGACTAACACACAAAGGTGGGACAACAATCCACCTGTAACAACAGTAAAAAAAAAAAAAAAGGTAGAGCTATAGGTTAAATACAGATGCATGCAAGAGTGGAAATTATTACCTTATTATTAAAAAAAGTAGTAAGGGGTATTCCTGCAGTTTCAAGAATAATTAGATTAACCAGTCAGCCTTCAGTTTCAGGCAAAAATTTGAAATGTGTAAGAACCATACATGCTCACATAATAATCTTCCTTTTGAATTTTCCTTGATTGTTTCTCAGAAATAAAGCCAAAAATATGAAGTGCACCTTTGAACTTTTTATGATCTATTGCTCTCATCTGCATTCAGTTGTACAGTATGCAAGTCCTCAGGCAATTTATTAGTGGCTGTGACATCGACACATGGAAAGAAAATGTCTTTCAGCTATGTTTAAAGAAAGCAAAACCCAACACCTTTCTATCTACACGTTTGTGGCTACTTTGGTACTAGAACTACTCAGTTACTGCTTTTTTAACAAAATGCCTGTATTTTAATGCTGTCAAAATGCACTTGTCCTTCTACAGTCAGTTCTTCATACCTACTAAGTGTATCTCATCTTCCTCCTGTAATTTCATTTTTTTGCTATAACTGCAAATCATATGACTGTTAAACACTGTCTCACAAGTGCAGTTCTGTACCATCCAGAAGAGTATTGCTAATGAAATATGGCAGCCAGCAGAGATGTATCAGTAGGAAGGCAATATTTTTGAGATTAATTGTAAAAAATGTCAAGCTCTGTATCAGTAGGAAGGCAATATTTTTGAGATTGTTAATTGTAAAAAATGTCAAGCTGTATTAGCCTGTTCTGTAACTGTGTTTTGAGCCTTTGAAATATTAAAAAATATTTTTTCCAAAGCAACTGGGAGAAATTTCAAGCTGTATTAGCCTTTTTTGTAACTGTATTTGGAGTTTATGAAATAGTAAAAAAACTGAGTGTTATGGTAATTACTCAAATGATATTGTCTGGGGTAAATCTGCCAGCTTCTGAGTTATTCTTGTACTGTGGAAGAGCTATAATATATATATATATGGTGCTTCAACAAGTTCTATAACTTTAATTTACTGATTCTTTTTCTGTTTTTTTCTTCCTAAAGGGGGCTTCACTTCTCTTGATGCTGAAGCACTATCTCACTAAGGATGTTTTCCAAGCTGGCATTGAGGTATACTTGCATAATCACAACTATGGATCTGCCCAGAGCGATGACTTGTGGGACAGCATGAATGAGGTACCTGTCTTTGATACACTGTTCTTGTTTTTTCACTTTTCTAAGGTTTTTGTAAATTTTGGTTTATTGCCTTGTTTATGAAAAAAATAATACACTACAGGTTAATACTCTGTAGTTCTTGCTCATCATGGTCCTAAGTTCTGTCATACAGATACTGAAATTCCTGTGGCTTCTAGGACTCCATTGAGTATCATCCCAAAAAAAAGCTGAAAGTGTGTATGCACTACCATGCATATTCACATGTATGGACACATCAGTATGTACATATCCTCTCTAGAGTTGCATTGTTAGTGTGTTAAAACCAGAGTAAAAATAATCATCCTAGATGCAGGACAAAACTTTACTTTCAAAGAATAGCTGAATCAAGAGTAAAAATAATCATCCTAGATGCAGGACAATACTTTCAAAGAATAGCTGAATCAGTCTACTGCAGAGGTCTTGAGATACTCTCTACTAGTCTAACTGTGTTTCAGTGATAGCTTCTGTTTCAACAAGCAGTGCTGGAATTGTATGGAACAGAAAAGATTGCAGGGGACGATTTAGTTCAGCAGCTCTCAAATGGTAAGTTTGTGTCTGACTGAAGTGGGTTTTGGGAGAGAAAGCAAGGGTGCAAGAAAGCAAGGACATGGGCAGGAGAGAGGAAGGGCATGAGATGGCAAGCCTGTGGGAGCTGGGCTGAGAGGGTACATGTGAAGGAGGGTGAAAACCAACATGAGGTAAAGGGGGAGGGAGAGGGTGAAGGAGCAGGAAAGAGTAAGGAAGGGGTGTGGGTGTGAGTGCAAGGGAGAGAGCATATAAAGGGTGGAGAGTGGGAGGGAGAGTGCAAGGTGAAGAGTGTGCAAGAAGGAGAGAGTGTATGAGAGAGTGAGTGAGTGAGTGCAAGAGAGAGTGATCCCAACAAGAAAGCTGCTGAGTGTGTCAAGGTGGATGTCAAGGTGGTTGTGTAAGTGAAGGGAACAGATTTTCCTCTGTGTGTGTGTGTACTGCATAGTGTGTATTAAAGTCTCTGAAATGCTGAGTGCTAGGCAAGATACTAACGTAATGTTTACTTTTGATTCTTGGTATCTACCTTACGGTATTTGAACTTCTGCAGAGCTGGAGCTGCTGTTAAATGTTGTCAGCTCTCACAGGTGGCTGTAAATTTGTGTGTTTAGTCATACACAGTCAATAGTTTGTCAGCTAGTGATGGATTATTACTGATATCAGACTGACTCTTATAAGAGACAACTCTTCTGGTTTGTATAGTGATTTTTAGAGTGCAAAACAGACCTTCCTCTCCTCAGCCTCTGCAAAATGGAGCCTCCTGACCAACCATCACATAGAGAACGTACCACAGGGAGATGGTAGTATATAGAGTGGCTAGGGAGACCACATACATGCCTCACAATTAATGTGAGGGCTTAACTGTTACTAGATGCAGGTTTTAACTGTTACTAGAGTTACGGGAAAAGAGTCATTCTCAAAACTGTAGATTACTTGCTTAATCTGTCTCCCTGGCTCAGAAAAGAACTTTTTTATTATAACCCTACTGTTCATCCATTGTGCAAGTTCAGATTTTCTGCAAACTCATCAGACCTTTTTCTCCAGTCTTTTGGAACCTCAATCATCATCTTTTCAGAGTTAAAAGTAATTGTTAGCAACTCTGAGACTGCTTCACCCACCTGTATTACTATTGTTAAGTGAATCACATGCAACCAACTTAGTAACATCTAGTGTCAGAACTCAGTGTATATTTCCTATTTTAATGAGAAACAATCCTTTGTATTTAGTTCCAATTTAATAGTTACCAAATTGCTGCTGACACCGGGTATTTAACAGTATTATCTGCCAGAAGTTGCCTTCTGTATGGAGGAACCCACCAACTGGATGATTTCTGAAGCTGCTTACATTTGCCTTTTCTTCTGTGTCCATTTCTGGCTGCACCTGATTTTGTCCCTGAGTCTTTGGTTTGTTTTGTGGGTTTTTTTACATCTAAGAGTTAATGCTGTGAATTTTAGGTTTTCACATAGCCTGCACTTTCATACATTTTCATATTCCCTTTTTCCAAAGACTTATGGTATAGCTGGGCTGAGCTGGTATTGCAATGAGTTAGTTTACATTTGGGCTTTTATTATTTTGCTTCCCTGAGAAGGTACTACATTTTCTGCACTACTTTATTTCCACTAATTTTCACCTATTGCCTCTCTGAATTTACTGGAATGTACTGTCCTTGTGTCCATTTTCCTTTATTTTGGTAATCTTTCTGTCTTAACATTTTTCTTTTTGTATCTTGAATTCTTAGTTTCTCTTGCTTTCTCATGGTCTTTCACCTTCAGTTTCTCAGCCAGACTCTATTGGTTAACAGTCAAATCTCGACAAGCTGCATCACTGACTACTTTCTCTACCCTTGGTATCAAAAATTTATCCATTCTATAATCTTGATGGAAAGTCTTTGCTCAATAGTATTTTCCCCAGTAGGTGTCTGAATAATTAAAATTATATTAACTAGATGAATCTGAGTACCTCACACTAACTATTGGGTGCCTATCTGATCTTTGAGTTGACTGATACCATTATTAGTGCTCTTGGACTCCAGCTAGTGCCCAGATCTGATAAAAGTTTATTTCAAATTTTTATCTTCATAATACAAGAGGCTATATCTCTGTCTAGACTTCTTGATTCTTCTCCATTTTAGATATTATTTGTTTCTCTGAGTTTCCCTTATTACAGTTAAATCATTAGTATTATCATGTGTTGAGATCTTTGGTATCCTTTCAGTTTTTCCCCATATTTATGGTAATAGTAAAAACAAATCTATGATATTCAGCAAATTAACTGTCTCTTTTTCCTTTTGTTCCCATTAATTATATCTAGGCTGAATATCTTTGAAAATTCCAGCCATAAAAGTGGCTTTTAATTGGATCATAATTTTTTGCCATGCATACATCAAAATGCACAATCATTTCCTAAGTCTTAATCATCTTTGTGGAAATAGACAATAGTTGGATTGAAGATGAGAAAACTACGTGTGAATTAAATGAAAAATCTGTAACACAGGAAGCAAATGTTTTGTATACCCTGCCTAGAGGGAAGAAGGTTTAAGTCATTGTCATGCATTCTTTCATTGGAGTTAGGAGCTGCTGCTCAAAGAAGATATGTCAATAAAAACAATTAATGTAAATAAATTTTTGCTATAATGAAACTATGAACCTATAATTTCTAATAAATTGGTTTAATTTCAGGTGATTGGGAAGGGTTCTGTTTTGGAATAGAATTATTTCAGTAGAGCAAATTTCAAATTTACTCATGTCTGTACAGATGAGACACAAATCTTTCTCCCTGTCCTAACAATGATGTTAGCACAGAAAGATTGAGATGTGAAATAAGCAAGTTGCCAAGGTGCAAGTGTTAGACTTAATTAGCTTCCTCATCTCTTAACATTCCTCACATTTTGGGTTTTAAGTGTTTTGGTTTGTCTTGGGGTGTTTTTTTTGTCTGTCTGGCATTGATTTTACAGATTACTTAGTGTTTTCAAAGTGTAACGGGGAGGAAAAGATAGTGGCAAAAGAAAGTGAGAGCATGCATTCAGTACGTCTTGGGCAACTTGTGAAGGGATTGTATAATGTAACATAGTAGTACCAAGTAGCAACAATGATAGTTTGTGATAACAAGACAGAGGAAGAAGATATAGCCAAGAGGGGGTTTGGGGAATATGTAAAAATAAATAATAATTTAAAAAATTAGACTTGAAATTCTATAAACTTTAAACTTTTGATAGAGAATTGCTTCCCTGGAATTGAAACCCCTATTTAAAATTTATGTTCATTCTCTACATAAATAATATAGTGTTTTCCCATGAGGGTAAACTGTACATGTTATTGTTGGCTTGAACATAGAACAGCGGGCAGTAAGTTGCTGATGAGGTAAACTAAAGAAAGACACAGTGTAGGTTGATAAAAGTTATATTCAACTTGAATAATGATTTATTAATTTCCTTATGTTCCTGATGGCTCAACCTGAAACGTATTTTCAAAAGTTAGGGGACATACTGTCTTTTTCAGGTTGAATGATCATTTCTGCTAATAAAGAGGCAGTGTTATGTACGCATTATAAAGAACTTGTCCCTCAGTGGGGATGCTGTAGTACAGTTTCTGAAAGATTAGAAGAGGCTGGAGGTTAAACCATGCAAAGGCTGGGAAGGTGAAAAGAAAAAAAAAGGAAAAAAAAAAAAAGAGCACTTAATATAAACAATATGTTGTTTTTGTTGTACAAACATCAATGCTTTAATTCAATTCCTAATATTAATTTCAGAATTAAAAGAATAATCTGAAATATCCACATAATATCAGAATACCAATAAGGAAAGAGAAAGGGTAGCGGGAAGCTTGGAATCTTATCACATCCTTGTTTTCTGTAGCATTCTCCTCTACAATTTCATGACATACCAGTTCGACCTACCTGATATTTCCAGTTTGCCTTTTCACTGTTTGGCTAGGATTCCTTCAACTTAAGAAAATAAAAACCACTTGCTCCCCTAAATGGTAAAAAGATATGTACAAACTCGGCATCCAAGTGATTGTTTACAGGTGCAGAATCATGCTACTACTTACTTTGTAAGTTAAGGAGGAAGGTTTAAAAATGTTCTCCATTTACCATTTCCTTGTTATGATTGTTTTTTACAGATTACTAATGGAACATTAGATGTAAAAAAGTTGATGAAAACTTGGATTCTGCATAAAGGATTTCCTTTAGTCACTGTTGTCCGAAAAGGAAAGATTATTTCTGTCCAACAAGAGAAATTTTCATATTGTGTGGAACCAGAAAATTGGACATCGGATGCAAGGTTACTTTCTTAATACTTTTTATTCATTAAAATCTACCTGCAGATATTTTTCTTGTATCTTCTACATCTTTCTCACTTGTATTCAGCTGTTGTAGTATTTTCTTTGAAGGCAGGTAGTAATAGAGAATTTGCTACAGAGATCCACACGTTAATATCTGCCTGAAGATCCATGTCTGTTTCCACCGAAGCAGCTGGTAAAAATCTGTGGTGTCCTTTGTAAGCTGAGTTTCTTTTTTGCATCCTTTCCTGAAGCTTTTAAGCTTGAGATGATGAGTCACAGTAAATAGTAGAATGAATTATTCAAGTTCTTTCATACCAAAAGGCAGATCTCACAGGTGAAGTTTTCTTTTAATTTCAGAAAGTTTTGTATTGTTAATGAGAAGTTGTGGAATGACAGATTGCAGAAGTTTGCAGATCAGAAAGTTTTGTATTGTTAATGAGAAGTTGAATGACAGATTGCAGAAGTTTGCAGGGGCCATAGATGCGTGTGTCCTAGTTTTAGAGCCTCTGCTCCTTCCTGCCAAAATTCAGTGTATAACTTGGGCTTTGTTAAAGGAAAATAGAGAAGCTAGACTCAAAAAGCTTTCTTGCTTAAAAATTTTAAAATGACATTAATGCATGACAAAGAATGGCTGAATATGAGAGGCAATAGCCATTGTACCAAAATCTGAAAGGAAGTACATACACAATTGCTGAAGAAGCAAAGATGTGGCAGTTGCTAATTGTAAAAATTAATTTGCTGCAAATATGTGTTGTATTTTGAACCTTACTGTATTTTGTAATAAACCAAAATAGGAAAGTTTGGGTCCTTTTGAGATTTTGGTGGGTTTATTCAGTTGTGTGAAGTCTTAATAGGAACTGAGACCTTTGCATTATTTTGCAGAATCAGGCCTGTGAAAGGAATTTGCCTCTTGAAATGCTGGAATTTACAGGGCTTTGTTTTATTTTTGTTATGTGGAGGAAGGAAAGTGAAGTGTGGATGAAAAGTAAGAGAAGAAGGCGAGGACTGTTAGGCTTAATTATTCTTCTGTTTCTAGTTGATGTCAATTCTGGGAGCGCATGAAAAGCTTTTGAAGACGAGTGCTCTGTGTGCGTCATACACAGAAGAGGTCCCTGTCAAAATTGGAACACATGTGCAACTTGTTTTATCTCACTTCAAGTTATATTTTCGCTAAATAGTCAAGTCCCTATCATCATTAGCCACCTTAGCGCTTATTATTCCAGCTTGCAGTTCACTTGAGACAGCCTTTGTGCTATACAATCAATTATGATTTCTATTACTAAGATTTGGAATTTGAGTCTTGTATTGAATAAACGTAAATTATTTTTAAAATAAATAATAAAACTTGTAAAATCTGAGGAAGACAGAATATTGGACTGAAGCAAAATAAATAATGGCTGGACTTCTGATACAACCAGAGATTTCCTATCCATATGACTTTGGACAAGCTATTTAGCATGCTGGAACAAGCTATTTAGCATGGTGTTGCTCAAGGTTCTGTATTGGGACCAGTACTGTTTAATATCTTTATCATAGACAGTGGAATCAAGTGCACCCTCGGCAAATTTGGAGATGACACCAAGCTGAATGATGTGGTTGACATGCCTGAGGGATGGGATGCTGTTCAGAAGGACCTGGACAAGCTTGAGAAGTGGGCCCATGTGAACCTCATGAGTTTCAACAAGGCCAAGTGCAAGGTCCTGCACCTGGGTCGGGGTAATCCCCAGTATCAATGCAGGCTGGAGGATGAAGGCATTTAGAGTAGCCCTGTGGAGAAGGACTTTCTGGAACTGGTAGATGAAAAGCTGGACATGAGCCAGCAATGTGTGTTCACAGCCCAGAGGGCCAACTGTATCCTGGACTGCATCAGAAGAAGAAGCATGGTCAGCAGGTTGAGGGGGGTGATTCTGCCCCAGTAGGACAGCAGTAGGACAAGTAATGGTTTTATGTAAAAGAGAGAAGATTCAGACTAGATACAAGGAAGAAAATTTTTTATTATTAGGGTGGTGGAATGCTGGATCAGGTTGCCCAGCAAGCTTGTGGATGTCCCATGCCTGGAAACATTCAAGGTCAGGCTGTGTAGGGCTCTGAGCAACATGATCTGGTTGAAGATGTCCCTGCTCATTGCAGGGGGGTTGGACTAGATGATCTTTAAAGGCCCCTTCCAACCTAACCATTCTGTGATTCTACAAAATTTTCACACTCCTCAACATGGTGGCAATAAAAAAATAATTGCTGTACATGTGTTCTTTTATCATATTCTGATTATACAACTGAGATTTATACTTTATTATTTTTCACAGCATGTAGTGTTTCTAATACTACTAGTATATTGAAATGCTTAAATTAAAAAAACAAAACTAAACAAACAATTTCAAGACAAAGAATACATGTATTACATGTTAGTAAACATAAATTACATGTCAGTAAACATTTGCTTTCCTTTCCAGTTATCTGTGGTATATTCCTCTCACCTACATAACTAGTAGCTGCAACTTTACCCATTGTACTAACGCGTATTTACTGGACCAAAAGTCAGGTATGTGACTCAAAATTTCAGTAGGAAGTTACTTAAGTGTTACAGATTGTTTCTGATGTTTCTGAGCCCACTCTTGCATAGGATGTGAAGTTGAAGGCACACGTAGTACAAAATAATTTCAGGGATCTGGAGCCAAGCACTACTGGTGGTGTCATCATTAGAAAGCTGGTTCCCTATAGCATTATATTGTACAGTAAATGGTAGAAACTGTGGCAGAAGCAGAGGTTTGGAATTTGTAAAAGCCTGTACTCTTTTCATCCCAGTGCACGCACAAAATCTCTCAAACTGCATGTCCTTTAGAGAGTGAGTAGTTAGAGAACTGCTCTGCCAGTGTGCTGAAATGTGAGGAAGTAACTTTCCACTGAAATATTATTTATTTTCTTTAATGGTAGAAGAAAATGTTGCGTCTGGTACAGATTTAATTTTTTGAGAATACTGTTGTAGAACTTGAAACCTTTAGATCTTTTTACATGAACTTTCTGCTTTTGCTGCAGTGGCTAGTTTGAATCCTAAATTGCTAGTCTGTGGGATTTTTTTATTCAGCCCTGGGTTTTTTCCTTACCAATTGAAGAATTACTACACATTTTTATGTAATATTGTGCTAAAATAACTTTGCCTATATCTCTTCATTGACGTTAGTAGGTTTTTGCATTTTATTGAAGCTGGTGTGACTCATTCCCTTATGTCTGCTGATGTATTTTCTTCTCCTCAGTTAGAGTTACTATTTAGTGCATTTGACTAGTGATTATTTTTAATTCATAAATCTATCTCATACCTCTACTTTTAAAAATAAAACTATACAAATTTAAAATCAAATTCTTAGAGCTGATCTGTGACATTTTTACTGATTTTTATGAACTGCCAGCCCTCTAAAATTACTTTAGAGGTAGTATAGTTAAAATAAAAATTATTATTTATGTCATTCTGAAATTGATTTTACAAAGCCTTCGAGTTATTCCTGGCCTTTTTCATTTGAGATGGAGTTTTAGAAAAAAATGTTGTGAATTATCAGAATGGAAGAACAGAGCTGTCTAACTTAATATGTTCTTGATCGTACTAGAACTAATAGGTAAGTAGCCTAGTTTCATGATTTTTGTGTCACCTTAAATGACCCTGTTGGTGGTCTCATATTCATCCGTACTCACTGTAGAAATTTGGATGTGGAGGATATGAGAGTAGGAGAGATGTACAAAAAAGTTTAGGGTAGAATATTTACTAAATTTCAAGGGCATTGTAGGTGCTATGCAAAACGACATTTTTGGCGGTAGTTATAGAATCAACTGAAAGAATAACTTTTTTCCCCAAAGCCCCTTTTCTTGTATCTAGTTGACTTTGAAACCAGAGCGTGGCCTTTCATCTACTTAATGCCGTCTCTATTTCTCTTATTTCTTTATATGATGTATCTAACTATTCCTTAGATATATATATATATGAGCATATGAAGTGAGCAGAGAGGAGACGGTTTGTTTGAAGGGAGAACTGGACAGAAGGAGAAGATTAATGCACTAAGTAATTAACTGCGTAGATACAACTTGAGACAGATTGTGATACTGTTCATCCAATCAGATGGAGGAAGAGGTACAACCTGTACTTTTGGAGCCTTCTTGTGGAACCTTTGTACTGGCTACTCCTTCATCATAGTAGGGGGAACTACTGTGTGTAAAAAGATTTATTGATTCTCTGGAACCAGTCTACTTGATACATTTGGATTTGGATTTGAATGAACAGTTGCTAAATGTTTGTTTCTGCTGCTCACTGATTTTCTGTCCATTAGCTGTCATTGAACTTCCAGAAGAGGTGGAATGGATAAAATTTAATGTGGACATGAATGGCTATTACATAGTACACTATGCCGAAGACTGGAAAACACTGATTGATCTGTTGAAAAAAAACCACACTGCTTTGAGTGCCAAAGACAGAGCTAATTTGATCAACAATATCTTCAGCCTTGTAGGGTAAGACTTTTACACTGGAAAACATAAGTGTTTAAAGTTTTATATAAGTCAAAAAAGATCAGACTTAGATTCTAGAGAAGACTGCTTCAGAGAAGTTTTAATTCATTAGCCTATTGAAACTTCACCATTCACTAATACTTTTTTAAAGTTATTTCACTGGTGCTTCTGTACCACTGTTAGATATTATCTCCCTATTCTATATAGCAGTATCCATTTATTCTCATTAAAAAGAGTCACATGATAGCTTCTGGGAGACACTGTGTTCTTTGGTGTCTGATAATGCCTAGCAGACTGTTTTTCTGTACTCTGTCAATGATTGCTACACTTCAGAGAAGTAAGCTATTTGCCTCTCAAATTTTTACTGACTCCCTCTCTTGTCTTTCACCACTGCCATCAGAGCAGGTGAGGCTGAGCATTCTGGATAGCCTCTTTGACAGCTGCTTCCTGTGCCTGAGTACCTTCATTTATGATAAATATTTTCAGATATTATTGTCGCACTTCCTTACCTATTTTAATTTTTGTTAATTTAAGGCATGTTAGTGGCCACTGTTGCTTTGTTGCTGTCTTAGGAACGTTAGTAACAATATAAAAATTTCTACATTTAAAGTGCTTCTTATGCTACTCCCTCTGTTCACGTATCCCTATGTTAATGTAATGAAGAGTATCAGTTCATCGCTTCTGATCTTAAGTGTTTTTGTTCTGGAAGCCATTTTAATCTTTATGTTCATTAACCTGTAGTCTAGGAAAAGAGTCTCTGGAAAAGGCCTTCCAGCTGATTGATTACCTTAAGAAAGAGAGCAGCACTGCACCACTCACTCAAGCTTTGTTTCAGCTGAGTCTTATATACAGCCTTTTAGAGAAAAAGGGTGAACAACAACTGGCAGCACGAGTCATGGTATGTCTTTGTTTTCTGTAAATTGTAACTTGACATAATTAGCTGTAATGTTCTATATAGGCACATTATTTTATTGAGTGTTGGCTGTTAAACATATTCAGTAATCTCACTAAGTTGGATGGGAATTCTAGATAAGTTAAGTAGTAATGATCTCTTACTGAAATGCTAAT
Source organism: Antrostomus carolinensis (assembly GCF_000700745.2). NCBI lineage: Eukaryota > Metazoa > Chordata > Aves > Caprimulgiformes > Caprimulgidae > Antrostomus > Antrostomus carolinensis. Next base: position 12,475 of record NW_010311173.1, on the reverse strand, counting down.
TTTTTTTTTTTTACTTTCTCCATGGCCTCCCACCCTCCTTGCTATGTTTTGTAGGGAGTATAATGCAGTGAGAGCACAGTGGTGTCTGAGGATTTGCTATAGTGACTATAAAGGTCAATGTAGTACAGATATGGAATTAAAATGTCCATGACATTTTTCAAGTACAGAAAAGTTATTTCCAAAGTTATTAGAGTGGATGGAGATGATAGATCTAATTGCTTTGTATAGAGGCAGTGTAGAAAAAACAATACTATTTTATGTAAAAATAGGAACAAATGAATAGTTATCATTGTCTCATTCCAGCTGTACGATAGTTTAGCATGATACAGTGCTGCAGACTTAGAAATGAAATCAACATTGTAGCCTCAGTTATTGCTAAGGAAATTTCTTTAATTTCTCTGTTTACCTTCTTCTTATGAAGCCTCCTCCCTATATTCAATCTACAGGATTAAAAATATTCCTTGCTGCTTTACATTGTAGAATGTCAGCAAAGGGATTTTATGTAGAAGGAAAATTATTAAATGATTAGGTAAAATAGCAGATATTTTTCTTTATACTGGGTAAGGGTAATTAGTGAGTGCTTAAGAAAACTTACAAGAAACAAGAAAACCATTACTATAATAGTTTTCCTTATTTAGTATTTATTCAAAGGTTTTACATGTCTACTGTGATAAACAGCCTAAGCTATGGTTTGCAGTGCAGTGTCTATGCGGTTATATTTAAGGTCAAGTGTTTCAGCTGAAATGTGGTAGCTGGTCAGGCACCTAGCTGTCCTTTTATTTTAGCAAGCTACAAAACTACAAATGTGAAGGATGTTCAGCCTATAGATAAAGGTTGGGGGTTTTTTGCTAAACTAAGGTGTATTAACTGTCACTTGATGGAGTTAAAAGCTGTACAAGTCTGAACTGTAGCTTGAAAAGTAGTTTTCAGTTTTCATGTGCAATTTAAGAGGTAGACCTGTCCCATCTTTCAGATCTATGCGTTATCTGATATTTATTCACACAGATAAGATATGGTGTATATAAATTGAAATAGCTAGATGAAAAACTACTATGTTTAGCTTCCATGTTCTAAAACTTAACATTCTTGCCTTTTTTAAAACCAATTTTGTATATAGAAAGTCCTGTTGGGAAGAATTATCTATTGTTAATATTTTTTCCTCCTTTAGCATAGAATAGAGCACCTGCTTGGAGATAAAATCGATCAACAGTGTTGGACAGATGATGGGACCCTGTCTCAACGAGAGCTCCGGTCAACACTGCTAACTTTTGCTTGCAGCCATGATTTGAGAAAGTGTAGAACAAATGCCACTGAGATATTTGAGAAATGGATGAAGTCAAATGGAACAATGAGGTATCACAAAAACTGGGCTTCCACTTCTTTTATCCATCTGTTTTCCTGTTTCCTTGCCACCGTAGTTTTGGGGAAAAACAACAAACAAAACAACCAAACAAAAAAACCCACCAACAACTGAATATTGATAAAGCACTTCATTCTGTCTTGTACTGTTCCTCTTGTAGAAGTAATTACTGTTTTAAGATGTGGGGGAAAAACTGTTCTAGAATTTAAGACTTCCTCTGCAGTTTCATTAAGCCTGGCTGCAAAACCAGCCACAAATTGCTCCTATCTGCATTTCCTAAGCTTCATGCTCAAGGAGGATTACTTAGCATCACCATCAAAGCATACTTTTTATGTTGCAGAATTCATTCTGCTCTGGATTTATGTGCATTTTGAGACACAGAAAATTACTCAGATTTTTGTACAATTTACAGTGCTTTCAGGCGACTAATATGATTTGCTTTTTCCCCAGTGACTTAAAATATTAGACTGGCATGAATTCAGTCCCACAAATTCACAATTGCTACAGAATTAAATTGCTCAAAAGAGGCATCTCTTTCAAGCTAATCCTTTCATTTTGTGACTTTTCTTCTTTTCTCAGATGAGTATTTTTATGTCCCCCTTTTTTGTTTGTTTTGTTGTTTTTTTTTGTTGTTGTCTGTTTTGTTTTTCCCTAGTCTTCCTAGTGATGTTATGAAAGCCATATTTACAGCTGGAGCCAAATCTAGTGATGGCTGGGAATTCCTCCTAAAGATGTATTCCTCTTCAGTTTCTGAAACAGAGAAAAGCAAAATGATTGAAGCCTTGGCCAGCACAGAAGATGTCAGAAAGCTGATGTGGTATGAAGGAGCCAAAAAGTTGTATGCTGTGTAAATGAAAAGCATTAAGATCTTCTCTGAAAAAATGTGTTATTTTTTTGTATTGTTGAAAAAAAAAATCTGATTGCTAAAGAAAATCTATCTACGTGTTTTGTACAGGCTTCCATAAACATGAAGAACCTGGTAATTTTCACTTAAAAATAGTTTACATAGCAGAGTAGCTGAAAAGGACAAATTCTGAATATGCACAGAGAGAAAAAAAATTGAATTTAAAGGCTTTACTCTACTGGTATTACAAAATTGCAGATTTTGTGGTAAAGCAAACAAAATTGCAGATTGTTTTATGGAGTCTTGAGATTGATGTGTTGTTATAACCAAGATAATAACTGTTTGGGGTTTGTTTTGTTTTGTTTCTTTCTTTCTTCGGGTGATATTTTGGCCTTATATTATGCTCCAACAGCTCTCTACAGACCAAATCACAGTAATGCATGGAGGATACCAAGTTTGTTCTGCTAGGTGATTCTTGTTACAGCTTTCCTCCCTCAACTTTTCAATGTATCATGTTTTCTTTTACAAGTTATTAGAATTTACTTAATCTTTTCCAACAACAATGAGAATTCAAGTACTTGGTTTAGAGCTAAGGTCACTCTGGTACTTGGAAACTAAGGCCAAATAAGTACAGTGGTTGTAAAATAGAGCATTGGTGTGTTCCAGATACCAGAAGTTGCATGTTGTTTGATCTATTATATAATTTTTTCCATCTAATTCAGGAGCATCAGGAGAATTATGTGAAGATATGAATAGATGTTTTTTCCTATCCCTTTTCATATGCTTTGTCTTTTAGGTTAATGCAGAACAGCCTTGAAGGAGAAGTCATCAGGGCACAGGAGTTTTCACATATCATAGCAACTGTTAGCCAGAGTTTGCCTGGATACTTGCTGGCCTGGGACTTTGTCAAAGAGAACTGGGAAAAGCTTACACGAAAGTAAGGCTTTTGATGTAACTGAAATTTCGGACTCACAGTGGAAAAAGCAACCGTTTGTTTCTTCCAATGGCAAGTTATTAAATAGTCAGACTCGTATAAGATTATTTGTATTAAAATTGTAAATCCCGTTTTAAAATCTGATTTTACAAAAATAACTTGGAACATAAACTTTGAAGTCTCACCAATAGTTGGTGAGACTTTGGAGACTCCTAGAGCCTCATAGTCATCCTAAAAATTCTTGATTTGAATTTCTGTTAAAAGGATACGTCTCGAAGATGATTGCTGCAGATGCAGGATGGATCAAATGCATTCAAAATCAGACCCAGGGAATTTATATTTTTCTGTCTTTTTACAGCAGTTCCATAACCAAATAACCAAAAAGGCCCACTTGCTTTAGAAATACATGTTCTCCTTAACTGGCCTTGAAAGGTACCCAGCAGGAGAGCTGGCCTGCAAGTCTTCAAAAACCTAACAGTACATGGAAAACTATATTTCTAAATCATAGCTTTGATTTGGAACAGTTTCACATTGCTAAAAAAGCTTCTTCCAGATGAAAGTTTGCACTCTAGCAAGCTCTTAATAACCAATATTACAAAATGGCTTTTCTTGAAATCTGGTTGCAAATTCAGTTAATGTAGAGTTTTGGAATACATATCACAAATAAAGGTCCTGGTATTCAGTGTGTGGTGTCCTCAGTTCTTTACTATTTGAGCTGTGATAGAAGTTTGAAAATTTTATGTCTTTTGCTCTGAAGTTAAATCTTTTAGAAAGATTAAGGAACTAGAAGCTTGGACTTACAAGACTTTGTGTCTTTTTAAAAATGAGATATGTAAACTTGAATTTAAATGCTTTTAATAATTTCCAACTACTAAAACAAAAAAAATTTAGAAATAAGAATGTGTACATATACTGAACCTGCATCTTAAAGTGGCTGCTAGTTAAAAACAACTTCTTTGTATTTCAGGTTTCACCTAGGCTCATATACTATCCAGAATATAATTAGTTGGTCAACTTCTCAGTTTGCAACAAAGGCTCATCTACTTGAGGTTGGTGGCTTAATCTACCAGAAAGGGGTATTTCATAGTGCCAATGCTGTTTTCATTTAGTTGAGGGATGAGAAAAACACATGTTATTTCTGTCTTTGAGGCCCTTCTGCAAGGATATACAGCACTTGCTTTCCCTATTTCACACATGGGAAGTATATACATAAACAAGTTGTAGATTACATACTGAGTCTGTGGATGACTTGCATATGTAGTTGAACCCAGTTATCTGTTATACTGTTTTGTTTTCCTGTTCACTGGAACACACTGTTTCCCAAAATAGTGATTTGTTCTAGATGGCATTTTGGTCTAGATTTTGTAAACAAGCTGTGCTTTCTGCATCTCTGGAATGTGATGGAGCACCATAAAAATTGCTTTATGCTATTTTGCTGTCAGCAATGACAAGGAGTTATTGTGGAGGTTGAGTATCAGTTAAAATCTGATTAATAGCTATTAGAAATTTCTGTTGTCTTCCCTAACAAGACCTAGAAGAGAATGTGTCAAGATGGCTTTTGGTAGAGATGGTTGTTTATGGTTTGATCTATAGTATTTTAAGTGTTAGCACTGACAGTTATAATGATAAGTTGATTATGGTGGTCATTCCAGAGCACTGAAGAGACTTGCTTGCAACAATCAGATCTTTGTCACAGAATGAAACTCCTTTTCAAAAACTTTGAGTGCTCTGTGATTGCTCTGTGATGACTATGATGAATGAATGTCTGTTTACTGGCAAAATAATTTATTAAAATCAAATGAGTTATTGCTGCAATTCCCATGAAAAATGCTTTCCTTGCATTTTAGGAACTTCTTTGAGAGGTTTACTTACTACATAGATACAAATTTTTGACAGGAATGTATTTCCTGCAACATAGCCTTTGCTTCTGAACCTATTTGTGTGGCTAGTATTGTTTTTAGTTAAAATTTTGTTTTTCTTTCTTTCGCTGTGCAGGTGAAGTCATTTTTTGAGTCAAAATCAGAGAAGATTTCTCAACTGCGTTGTGTAAAAGAGGCAATTGACACAATTAAGCTCAATATCCAGTGGATGGAGAAGAACTTAGCAAAGCTACGAAAACTGCTGTAGTGTGTGTAGTGCTGTGGTGTGTCAGCCATTTAGGAGCTCTGTAGGCAGTTGCCGTGTTTCTTTTGCAAAAGCCAAGTGAAACCAGGCATCATGGCAACATTGTTTGCACTATTAAGGAGTCTAGATAGCTCAGGGCATGTCTTAGATAAATTTTTGTTTTCCTTGGAGCATTTCTGAGCAAGATGTAAGTATTTATTCTGAAACTGTTTTCACCTGTAGACCAAACATCTGCACAAATGATTAAATGTAATTTTATATTTGAAACCTGTGCCCTTTCATTTGGTGTTGTGTTGTAGTTTATTAGCAGTGGGTCAATATTGACAGTTACGGTCAGAAAGAAAGGAAGAGTGACTATGGACTGTTAACTTCTTTGCAGGCAGTTAAGCAGTAGATTTTTTTAATGCAAAACTGTAAGTGGTTTCCAGATTTTCAGATATAGAAGATGTTGTGAAACATCTACCCCTCTACTCCACTCTTCCCCCTCTACTCCGCTCTCGTAAGGCCCCACCTGGAATACTCTGTCCAGTTCTGGAGCCCCCAACACAAGAGAGACCTGGGGCAGCTAGAACAAGTCCAGAGGAGGCCACGAGGATGATCTGAGGGCTGGAGCACCTCTCCTGTGAGGACAGGCTGAGAGAGTTGGGGCTGTTCAGCCTGGAGAAGAGAAGGCTCTGGGGAGATCTTATAGCGGCCTTCCAGTCCCTGAAGGGGCTACAAGAAAACTGGGGAGGGACTTTTCATAAGGGCAGTTAGTGACAAAACGAGGGGTAATGGGTTTAAGCTGAAAGAGGGGAGGTTTAGATTAGATATTAGGAAGAAATTCTTTCCTGTGAGGGTGGTCAGACACTGGAACAGGTTGCCCAAGGAAGTTGTGGATGCCCCCACCCTGGAAGTGTTCAAGGCCAGGTTGGATGAGGCTTTGAGCAACCTGGTCTAGTGGAAGGTGTCCCTGCTAATGGCAGAGGGATTGGAACTAGATGATCTTTAAGGTCCCTTCCAACCCAAACCATTCTATGATTCTAAAATCATACTTCAGATACCTACCTAAGTAGTGGATTTTATGAAGTACACCAGTTAGAGGAGAAATAAATAAGGTTCCCATTTTATTTCACTTTGGATTATTTTTTTCACAGTATTCTTTAGGAATTACACATGCACAAAAAAGAATAATATCTCATGCTAATAGTATAGACTTTGCTGTATAAAGTGGCTGGTTGGTAGTACAGAAGGGAAAAAAACAGATAGCAAAACCAAGTATTTTAAAGATGGGATTTCCAGAAATACAGATGTGACCCTGTGTCCTACAGGCTAGGACAGGGTTAATTTTCATGGTCATAGCTAGGATAGCACTGTGTTTTGGTTTCAGTAGGGGATTTGTTATGAGAAGAATGTTGATAACATACTAATGTTCTTAGTTGTTGCTGGAAGTCCAAGGACTTTGTGTTTTGCTAGTCTGCAAGTGCAAAGGACTGGGGGGAAAACTGTAGTAATCAGCAAAACCCAAAAGTGGCATTTGGATATGCCAGTGAGATATTCCATATCATATAAGGTCATGTCCATTATATTAATGAGGGTTGTTCAGAAAGGTGGGGGATTCTCTCATCACTGAGGCTCGCTCTTCCAGGATAGCAGTTTTGGGTTCAGGGTTCATTTTCACTCTCTGGGATTGCTGTCAGTATGTGCATCACTTATTTATAAGTGTGTATGTGTATATGTATATACACACACACACACATATATATATATATAAAGTTATTATTATTATCATCATTCTTATTATCATTGTTATTTTAATTTTATTTTATTCCAATTATTAAAGTGTTCTTCTGTCAACCTATGAGTCTCCTTACCTTTATGCCTCCAGTTCTCTCCCCTGTTCCCTGGGTGGAGGGGAAGTGCAGGGACATGAGCGAGCGGCTGTGTGGTGTTTGGCTGCCAGTCAAGTTAAGCTAATACACCCTGGAACTTTTACTCTGAATTTATTAGACCTTTTTAAGAATCTCATCATTAGTCATTTGACTTTATCTGACTTTCTGGATTGATCTCTGAGCAACTGCACAAAATTGCATTTTTATAGGTTGGTTCATTTTTTAGACTGACTGTGATTTGTGCCTTTTCAGCTACTGATTTTGAATTTCATCTCTTGTAGAGAGAATTTTGAATTTCATCTCTTGTAGAGAGTCTGCAATTAATGGATATGTCAGCCATTTCATTTGTGTAACACTATTTTTGCCTTGCCTGATAATTCTGTATCACAGTATAATTTGTGAACATTGGTCTCTCTGTAGTGCTAGCTTTAGGAAAGCTTCTCATTTAGCTTTTAATGATTTGTTCTTCTACTCTTGTGAAAAACCTTGTGAGACAGATCTTGAGTCTTTTAAAGAAAAGGATCTAAAACCCTAACATATGACATTAGAAAGACAAAATACCTACTGTACAATGTACACCTATTTCAAAAGCAGTTAAAAAGGCCATTTTTGAGGTATAGCCTATATATGCAAGAGTAAACTTACCTTTTTATCTGGAAATCTGTTCTATTCATTTCACTACCAATGCACCTTTTGTTGATTCATGCAAACAGATTCAGACCTGTTGTTCTCTTATCATTATCCAATTATATGATCAGTTCTAAAATACAGTGAAAGCACTAACAATTAAAAGTTGTACTATTTTAATTAAACTAAGTTAATTTCAGCTACCATAAATTCTGAAGGAAGGTAAGTTTGACTTAGAGTTAAATTAATGGATTTAAAAATTTGTCACAGAGTAATTAAAATTGAACAATTTAATTTATAAAACAGCAGCATTGGCTGTTTACTTGGCTAGCAAAAATTGTAAACTATTGCAGTTTAGCAGCCAACACAGCTGCTCCCTCACTCTCCCCTCCACCCAGGGAATAGGAGAGAATTGGAGTTGTAAGGGTAAGGAGACTCATAGGTTGAGATAAGAACAATTTAATCATTGAAATAAAATAAACTTAAAATAATAATGGTAATAGTAAGAATAAAATATACAAATGAGTGATATATAGTACAATTACTCACCACTGCCAACCAGGCCTGGCCCGTTCTTGGATAATGATCCTGGAGGAGTGGCAATCCCCAAAACTGCAGCCATGGTCCTGGAAGAGTGAGAGCTGAAGCGAGAGCCCCAGAACCCAAGACTTATTCTGAACATGACGTTATCGAGAATCATAGAATAATACAGTGGTATAGGCTGGAAGGGACCTTAAAGATTGTCTAGTTCCAACCCCCCTGCCATCAGCAGGGACACCTTCCACCAGACCAGGTTGCTCAAAGCCTCATCCAGTCTTGGCCTTGAACACTTCCAGGGAGTGGGCATCCACAGCTTCTCTGGGCAACCTGTTCCATATGATATGGAATTATCTCATTGGCATATCCAAATGCCAGTTTGGCGTACTAATTTTCATATTCCTTGTCCCCTGCCCCTTCAGACCTTGCACCTGCAGACTAGCAAAACATGAAGTCCTTCAACTGCCAGCAACAATTGAAAACACTGGTATGTTATCAGCGTTCTCATACCAAATCCCATGCTGAAACCAAAACACAGCACTATTCTAGCTACCTAAAAGAAACCTAGCTCTGTCCCAGCTATTGTTCCCTTAGTTTATGGGCCATCTCTCCAGAATATGTATTGAGTTCATTTAATCCATAGCTTTGGCTTCCACCCATCAGGACAGTCTTTCAAGGCAGTAAAGATGACACGGAGTTTGCATGGTCAATGGAGCTGGTGTCATTTGGTACAGCAGGAGGATGCTGTATAGTCTATTGCATGCTGCATCCGGATGTCGTAGTTGGCGTATTTGGTGCAGTCCCACGCCCAGGGTCTGCAGATTGAAGATGTTGATCTCTAAGAAGTTGCTGGGCACCAATTCTGGTTCCATCAGAGTTCATACTTCATTGACCTGGGGAATACTTGATATAAAACCATTAGTATAATACACAGCAACCATAATAATGATGATATGCCATTCGTCAGCTAGTTTCAGGCAGAATCAAATCTCCTTGAGGTACGCATCAAACTTCCCCATCTGGGGAACTTCCCTATTTCAGTCACAACAACCCCATGCAACATTACAGGCTTGGGGACGAGTGGCTGAAGAGCTATCTGTCTGAAAAGGACCTGGGGTGTTGATCCATAGCCAGCTGAATATGAGCCAGCAGTGTCCCCAGGTGGTCAAGAAGTGATCCTCCCCCTGTACTCGGCACTGGTGAGGCTGCACCTTAAGTACAGGGTTCAGTTTTGGGCCCCTCATTACAAGAACGACGTTAAGGTGCTGGAGTGTGTCCAGAGAAGGGCAATTAAGCTGGTGAAAGGCCTGGAGAACAAGTCTTATGAGGAGTGGCTGAGGAAGCTGGGGTTGTTTAGCCTCGAGAAAAGGAGGCTGAGGGGAGACCTTATACCTCTTTACAACTTACCTGAAAGGAGACTGTAGAGAGGTGGGTGTCACTTTCTTCCCCCAGGTAATAAATGGTAGAACAAGAGGAAATGGCCTTAATTTGCACCAGGGAGTTTTAGATTGGATATTAGGAAAAACTTTTTCACCAAAAGGGTAGTCAAGCATTGGAATAGGCTGCCCAAGGAGGTGGTGGAGTCACCTTTCCTGGTGGTATTTAAAAGACAGGTAGAAGATGTGCTTAGGGACATGGTTTAGAGGTGGAATTGGTAGTGTTAGGTTTATGGTTAGACTCAGTGATCTAAAAGGTCTTTTCCAACCACTATGAGTCTGTCATGCTGTGAGCTTTCTGCACACCCGCCAAGTGCTGTGCTTGGCCTGGAGACCAGGCAGGCCAGTACTTGGTTTTGCTGTCTGGCGAGTAAAGACTGAACAATTAAGTAAACTTCTGGATTTTGATGTAGACAATTCTGCCTCCTAATTTCCTTGTCTTATAGAATAGAAAATACACTTTTTAAAAAAAAATGTGTTGACATCTTTATGATAAAAATAATACAGAGCAATATAAAGCTTCTTGCAATTGTTTATATATAGCAAACTGGCTTTGAAGTAGAAGTTCTATTGAAATTTCTGTTGAAATCCATTTCTTGTTGACAACATGGTGTAAGCAGATCTTCTTATGGAGGAGAGGAAGAAAAACTTCTCCATTCTTATCTTTCTGGTTGTTTACCTCTGACAAGATGAGAAAGATCAGACAGTTGTGGGAGGGAAATATTAAACTTTTTCTGCAGTTCTAGGGCTGATAATGGCAAGTTGGTTGTGGCAGCTGCTGGTCAGCAACTGTCTCACATCATGATACAGGTGTGAGTTGATTGGTGGAGGCCTCATCTTTATGAGCTTTGGATGCTGTGGTCAAGGCTTCGTCTCATCAGGCTTGTACTGTCGGATGTGAGTGTCAGGTCGCAAGCTGAGAGAGAATAGGAGAGATGGTGAGCAGGTCCATGCAATGCAAAGAGAATTCCTGTCCTACTAGTCCTACTCTAGTAGGTAAAACAGGACCACACCAGTCCAGTGCAGACTCCAGCTGATGTCACAATCCTCCGTCTCTGTCTAAAGGCAGCCTATTCGGAGCAAAGCAAGGGCTTATCTGCCTTGGAAAATACGCTTCTCAAGCCTTTTCCTTCTAAAGTCTCATCCTTTTTTTCTAAGCTGAAGATTTTTTTTTTACAACAGATTTAGCCCAGAATTTGCAATGACATTAATTGTTTTAGTTTCTACTTTGCCTCTCACAATTTCATCAGAGCACCAGTGCAAGTGTCCTGGTTTTGGTTAGGATAGAGTTAATTGTTCATAGGGAACTGTGAGGGGAGCAGCTGGGGCAGCCAAATGGGCTAAAGTGGGTATTCCATACCATGTGATGTCATGCTCAGTATTTGAACAGGAGTAGTTCTGGGAAGGTGGGGTATCACACTTCAGGAGCAGGCTGGGAGTCGGGTGGTGAGCCATTTATCACTTGTACCATATATCACTTGTCTATTCTTTCATTCATGCTGTTGTTATTGTTTGCTGTTGTTTCCCTCTTCCTTTACCATCCTAGTAAACTGCTCTTTCTCCACCCGTGAGCCCTGTCTGTTTATATTTTCTCCTGCCCATCCCACTGGAGGGTAGGAATGAACAAGCATCTGTGGTTAAACCACTACAGCTTATTTGGCACCCAACGCGGGGCATGAAGGGTTGAGATAACAACAGACGTGACAAGAATGTGCTAAAAAACACAGAAAAGTCTGTGGAAAAACTGACCTGGGAAATCCAGCAACATAAAGAGGATATGTCCAGTTTCCCACCTGAACGGTCCAGTATCTCAGCTGTCAGGAGCCAGCGTCCCTCTGCTCAGGAGAGAGGGCATAGAGGTTACACACCACAAGGTTCCCTGTGGCTTTACTTGTGTGACCACGGAGAGGACATGAGGAGGTGGGATGGAAAACCTACTTCGGTCCTAGGAGCACGGGTACGTGAATTGCACGGAAAATCACAGAAGGAGAACCTTTCAGGAAATATGCTGCTCCAGTCTTCAGTGGGCAGCTCCCCAGACAGAGTGAGAGGGCTGATCTCATTTCTGATCCTCTTGAAGGGACTTCTGACTCATATTTACAAGAAGTGAGTGGCAAATGCCATGATCAGGATTGGAGGTGCCCTGCTTCCAGCCAGGTGGAGGAAAGGGATAACCGGATTTATTGGACCGTGTGGATCTGATGGCCTGGCACATCAGACCCACAAGATTATAAGGCTCTAGTGGACACTGGTGCACAATGTACCCTAATGCCATCAAGCCATAGTGGTATGGAGCCCATCTGTATTTCTGGAATAACAGGGGGATCCCAGCAACTGGCTGTATTGGAAGCTGAAGTGACTCTGACTGGGAATGAGTGGCAAAAGCACCACATCGTGACTGGTCCAGAGGCCCCTTGCATCCTTGGCATAGATGGCTTAGAAACTGGTGCCACGGGTGGGATTTTGATTTTTTTGACCATGGGGATGTTTACAGGGCACCGGGGCTACTGGCAAAAGATGGGACACACCTGTCTCAGAAAGGGAAAAGGATCCTGGGGCAAGAATTTGTGGGGCTCACTGATAGAGCTTTAAACTAGATTGAAAGGGGGAAGGGGATATAACTGGGCCTGCTAACAATAACCCTGGGGGAAGGATGTCTGAAGAGCACAACAATGGAATTCTAGCTGCTCCAACTGGGAAGTCAGCTTCACTGGGCACCCAATTTAAATGCCTCTATGCCAA